>NC_060123.1:433867545-434030045 GCF_021461395.2 Schistocerca americana | reverse complement strand
CGAAGGTGCAGAGCCAGCAATTGCTGCTGTAATTCCTGACTTTGTACCTTTCCTCACATTCAAGCTTAGGGCTGACATGTATTGGATATTTTCATTCAGTATTGTCTTATGCTGGTAACCCAATTAATTTCGATTTGCGACGTACAGTCCCTATGGTAAAGCGCAGGTGTTCGGATATGGAAGGAATTCTCCTATTTTCTTTGCAAAGGAACCATCTCGGAATTTGTCTTAAACGCTTCGGGTAAAACAACTTACTTTACTTTACATGTGGCAAGGGCCTTATCGACCATACGCCTGCTCTATGAGCCTCTTCCAATTCTGCCTGTCAAATGGTTCAAATGGCTCTGAGCACTATGGGACTTAACTTCTTTGGTCATCAGTCCCCTTGAACTTAGAACTACTTAAACCTAACTAACCTAAGGACATCACACACATCCATGTCCGAGGCAGGATTCGAACCTGCGACCGTAGCGGTCGCGCGGTTCCAGACTGTAGCGCCTAGAACCGCTCGGCCACTCCGGCCGGCTCTGCCTATCCAATGCACTGTTTGTCCAGTAGTTGTTGCTGTTCATCCTAGTTGTGTCCTCCCGCATGTTATCCCGCCTTCTGATTCTGGGTCTCCCTCTTCCTCTCGTTCCATCTATTGTTCTGCTGAATGCCATTCTAGATAGTCTATTCTCTGTCATTCTTGCTATATGGCCTGCCCAATTCAACCTTCTCCTCTTGAGCACCGACGATGTTACGGTGTTTGCACAGCCCTGTTAATTCTTCATTTCTTCTTATTCTCCATTCCATGTTATTTTCGTCGTATACAGGTCCAAAAATTTTAATTAGTACTTTTCTTTCGAATATTAACAGTTTTTCTTCATCTTTCTTTCTAAATATTGTTTCACATCCATATAACATCACAGGTATAATGGTCGACTGATATAAGCGGATTTTGAAGTTACTAGTAAGTGATCTTTTTCTTAGAATATTGATGAAACTAAAAAGTGTCTTCAGTAATTAAAACTTCCGGGCTAAGAGGCCGTGGTCCAATAGTAGAAATACTTCTCCCTGACGTTTCGTTGGCAGCTGCGGGCAACATCATCTGAGGTGAGTCTACGTCTGGCTGCTAGGTCGTGGAGGTCCTGTTTATATAGAGCGCGTAGAGGGCGCCACCACTCGTCACGTGTTGTCAACAGTAAAACTATCTCTGGCTGGCGTCATTACTCTCGATCGAAGGTAATCGATCGTCATATCTTTGGTACAGAGTCGATCGCCATATCTTATCTAACTTCAAGCCTTCTTCTTTCCTGTTAGAATTATTGTGGTGTTTAAAAATCTCTACAGCCTCTCTATACATACGCGCATAATAATGCGATGTCTTAGCTAGCACGCTCGTCTCACAAAATTTTATTTCATGGTCACCCGTTTCAAAATCACGTTCCGCTACAGCCGATTTGTCCGTGTGTCCCAGTCGACAGTTCCTTTTATGTTCAGTTAGGAGAGTATTGATACTTCTTTTTGTGGTTCCAGTGTAAACCTTACCACAACTACACGGAATCTTATACACACCAGGAGTAGCTAAAGGGTGTCGTGCATCTTTCGCCGATCTTAAGCATTCACTAATCTTCTTGGTGGGTCTGAAGATTGTTTCAACTCTGAACTTGGCCAGCACTTTCCCGATACGGTCCGTAATATTGTGGATGAATGGAAGAAAAACTTTCCCCACCGATGGTTGTTGTTGTTGCACATTTTCGGACATTTTTCTTCTGGGATGGAGTGCTCTATCTATCTCCTTGCCAGCGTACCCATTTTTCTGGAAAGCGGTTCGCAAGTGGTTTAGTTCCTCTTGCAAATAAGCTGGCTCACAGATTTTATTAGCCCTGTCCACCAATGTCTTGATAATACCTCTCTTCTGCCTGGGATGATGGTTTGAATGCTTATGAAGATAACGATCGGTATGCGTATCTTTTCTATAGACTTTGTGACCCAGAGTCCCATCTGCTCGTTTAATTACTGAGACGTCCAAAAAATTTATCTGCCCATTACTTTCTGTCTCCATAGTGAATTGTATTTTTGAATTGATGCTATTCAAATGCTTCAAAAAAACGGTTCAGTTCTTCTTCACCGTGATTCCATATGACAAAAGTGTCATCCACATACCGATACCACTTCAAAGGCCTTTTTCTGGCTGACTGCAGTGCTTGCTGTTCAAAAAATTCCATAAAAATATTAGCAACGGCTGGACTTAGAGGGCTACCCATTGCCACTCCATTAATTTGTTCATAGAACTCATAGAAATAAGTCGTGGAAAGGCAATGTCTAAACTAAGCTACTATATCAGTAGGAAATGTGTGGGAGTACCACGTACGTTTCACGTTTAGCAGAGGCGTTGGTGTGTCTTCTCCCCGCACTGCTAGTGCGAATCTGGACATTCAAACGATTTAATTCTTGAAATGGTTTGTTTAAGATGAATTAATTGTTTGATTTATTTTCTTTATTTCTTTTCTACTGGTTTAACTGCTTCTTATTCTTTTCGTCTTTTTTATTATTCAATATCTGGTGATAATAATTTTTATTCTAGATTTTCGGGTGGAAATGACAGTGTGGCTTGAGAGAGCGACACGTGCCTGCGATTGAGGAGAGACGTCTGTGAAATATATTCATTCCTACAGTACGGTCGTTAGACAAGACAGAAGCGTAGTAAGCACAATGGACAAAAGATCAGCCCTGCCTCCCTCCAGAAGATACCGCATAACACCGCCTCTAGCCTCAGGAGGAGAGTACACGAGTTTCTTCAAGCATGCCACGTCCAGCTAAAGCCATTCATTGATGATTAGATCGTCCAAGTGCCGAAATGTGGGGGATGTTGTCGGCCGCGTTCCACCCATCATTCCGAACAGGGGTTACATCAGTGATCTAAACGCTCGGTCGAGGATCCATATGTTGCCTGAGTGTTCGTGAGAGTAGGAACGTATTCATCGGGCTCGTGAATATAGCTGTTGCTGTATCGGACGACGGGAGTGTCCACGGAATATTTTTTATGGAGATCTAGAGCATAGGACAACTGATCACCATGATTTATGAAATAAAGATGCTAGATCACGTTCACGGTAACCGTAGAGACTGGGAGCCCAAGTCGTGGCACGAGAAAGACGTCCAAAACAATGCATATCCGTCTGCGGGCTGAACTACACTCTCCAGACAGAGTGAAACGCCTCAATGGACCGTCTGTGCACCCCACGCCTTGCGTCATTTGTAATTAGGCAAAATGGCGACAGGTAAAGCAACACTGCGTACTTCCAGTTAGCTGCTTCCCAATTTATGTGTTGTTTGGTCCATTGAAGACGTGCAGCTCTACGTATTGCAGAGAGCAACGACCATCTGCGAAGTATCCCACACCCACTGTTGCATGCCGTTCCGTTTGCAATGTTCGCTCAGATACTATTTGAAATTGTCTTGTTTTCACTGACAGGAGCAATTCTCGAAGGTTCTGACCCGATTGTCATTGACAAGTCACTACATTCGTGTCCAGTTACCGTCAGTTACGATCTTGTTGTAACCATAGTTTTTATGACGTTTTACTTGGGTACAAATGGTAGACTATTTCTTGAAGACACAATGGACAGTTCACCTTGATTCACCAAGAAACTGAGTGAATTCACTCTCGTATTGGTCATTGGCACGTCCAAAACTCGATACGTAGCTTATTTTTCCTAATCAGTTATTTCTCCAGAGTGACACCTTATTGCGCTGATTCCATACAACCGACTGGCTCGTACACAAAACTTAACTGCAGCTGCAGTGACTTACATCAACGGTCACGGCTCACACTGACCGCCTGGTACCAGTTCTACACTTTATACAGCGCTACAAAGAGACCAGCTTTTCTTCTAAGGGGCTGACAAATAACTTGTCCGATAAGCTTAAGCTCGCAAGTATTTCTCGGGTGACCTTTGTTGACTTTTATATTCACAACGGCACAAAATATGTTAAGAGTTTCTTACCGTTCCAATCGTGTACATAACGGGAGAAGAATGACTGCTTACATACCTCTGTAGGTGATGTAGTAAGGCTTATCTCGCTTCCGCAGTCTATACGGGAGTGATACGAAGGGAAATGTAGTACATCCCAGTAGTGTATTTAAAGCATCTGACTGCTGCACTTTCCCGGTACACCCGAGACGCTCTCCTGTGTGTCAAACAATGACCGTTCGTGCTGCCCTCCGTTGAGCAATATTCTACCGTAGTAGTGTTTTGTAAGACTAACTGCCTTTTCTTGTATCCTATGAATGAACCAAAGTCTGCCAGCTGCTTTACAGACGATTGGGAGTGTATGATCCATATTCTCATAAACTGTTACAGAGGTGTTTCTATTAGTTGAGTGATGCCAACTGTGACTTATTGAAAATGATACTGATTTTCTGAATGCGGATCACCGTGGCCCAGCGGTTCTAAGCGTTTCAGTCCTGAACCACGCTGTTGCTATGGTCGCAGATTCGAATTCTGTCTCAGGCATGGATGTGTGTGATGTCCTTAGGTTAGTTAGGTTTAAGTATTTCTAAGTCTAGGGGACTGATGACCTCAGATGGTAAGTCCCATAGTGCTTAGAGCCTTTTTTTTCATTTTCTGTTTGTGTTTTGTGAAGTCTCCAATTTTACATTTTTACGTTTAAAACACTTTGACAGTTTTTGCATCACTTTGAAATCTTATTTATTAATGACTGAGTACTTGTGCAGTTTCCTAAATGCAGTATTTCATCACAGATAACTGCATTATTTACAGTCTAAGATCAGTATTAATTTTACACTGCCTATTATGAAAGTTGCAACAGTAAGGACACATGTGATTACAATGAAATTTATTTCACAGATAAGGAACATGGATAACATGTTAGGCAAACGTGTAGGCCAGAGAAGCGGTGATACCCTTCGTTCTTCCTGGAAGACTTGCACATTCAGATGGTTCAAATGGCTCTAAGCACTATGGGACTTAACCTCTCGAGGTGGCGCAGTGGTTAGACACTGGACTCGCATTCGGGAGGACGACGGTTCAATCCCGCGTCCGGCCATCCTGATTTAGGTTTTCCGTGATTTCCCTAAATCGCTCCAGACAAATGCCGGGATGGTTCCTTTCAAAGGGCACGGCCGACTTCCTTCCCCGTCCTTCCCTAATCCGATGAGACCGATGACCTCGCTGTCGGGTCTCCTTCCCCCAAAAACCACCACTACCACTTAACCTCTGAGGTCAGCAGTCCCCTAGACTTAGAACTACTTAAACGTAACTAACCTAAGGACATCACACACATCCATGCCTGAGTCAGGATTCGAACCTGAGACCGTAGCAGCATGTGGTCGGACATTGTCCTGCAAAATTATGTCAAGTGGAGTTCGCTGCAGGAGGGGCATTGCCTGGGGCTCTAAGAAGTCCCTGATGTAGCAGTTGTTGCTCAGCTTGTCCTCATTACGTAGATCTTATGTTACAGCCAATGGCGCACTATAAGACGAACGGAATTTGTCAGCTACGTCATCAACAATGCAGTCTGCCAGATAACTGTCACCACGATAGCGTTTAAAAACACGCTGGTGCCACTGAAGGGTGAGCTGGAACACTACTCGCACGAAAAAGCTAAATGTTGCCGGTGAGGAAGCCAATGCGGTGTTCACGTGTCCAAAGCAGTCTGAAGTGTTGATGATTTCTGGTAAATGGAAGGCGACACAGTGGAATGCGTGCCACCAGTCTAATCCTCAGCAGAAGGCATCGAGTTGTCGGCGCAGACATGACCACTGCTGACGGAGTGCTCCAACGCTGCGAACGAAGTTGTTTCCGTCGATTAAGGCTACTAGCGAAAGAGGCGGTCACGTTTTACTGTCCGGTACGTGCTCGTCGAAGTATACGACCATCCACTTTCCACACACACATCGCTGTCGTAGCAAAGTGGCCTGTTCGATTCGCAATGTCCCGGTACGACAAACCCGTTTCCCAGAGAGCAATAATTTTAGCCCGTTCAGTCCCGCTAAGATATTAGTCCATTTGCAACGAAACGTACCGGTGCTTGCTTGCACTTCCTTTGACGGCGTTTGCTTCAATTGGCGTGGGGTGACAGTCACGTCTTTGGTCAAACAAAAAAGACCGATGCTGGAGCCATGAGCATGCCGTATCTCTCTTATCTTAATCATTTATTATGAATACACTGCTCTACACGTCCTCTGACTTTGGAGCGATTATTCTGAGGAACATCAGTGTTCCTCAATCGCTTGAGTTACTTACACTAAAGAGTCAAAGAAACTGGTACACCTGCCTAATATTGTGTAGGGCTCCCGTGAGCAGGCAAAGTGCCGCAGCACGACGTGGCATGGACTCGACTAATGTCTGAAGTAATACTGGAGGGAACTCTCACCATGAATCCTGCAGGGCTGCCCATAAGTCCTTAAGAGTACGAGTGGTGGAGATCTTTAAAAAAATGTTCAAATGTGTGTGAATTCCTAAGGGAACAAACTGCTGAGCTCATCGATCCCTAGACTTACACACTACTTAAACTAACTTATGCTGAGTACAGCACACACACCCAAGCCCGAGGGAGGACTCGAACCTCCGGCGGGAGGGGCCGCGCAGTCCGTGACATGGCGCCTCAAACCACGCGGCCACTCATCGCGGTGGGGTATCGCATTCTCCTGCTGGAATTGTCTAAGTCAGTCGGAATGCACAATGCACATGAATGGATGCAGGTGATCATACAGAATGCTTACGTGTGTGTCACCTGTCAGAGACGTACCTAGATGTCTTAGGGGCCCCATATCACTCCAACTGTACACGCGCCCCACCATTACAAAGCCTCCACCAGCTTGAACAGTCCCCTGCAGACATGCAGGGTCCATAGATTCATGAGGTTGTGTCCATACCTGTACACGTCCATCCGCTCGATACAATCTGAAGAGAGATTCGTCCGAGCAGGCAACATATTTCCAGTCATCAACAGTCCAACGTCGCTGCTGATGGTCCCAGGCTAGGCTTAAAGCTCTGTGTGGTGCTGTCATCAAAGGCACACGAGTTGGCCTTCGGCTCCGAATGCCCATATCGGTAACGTTTCGCGGAATGTTTCTCACGCTGTTACTTGTTGATGTCCCAGGATTGAGGTCTGCAGAAATTTGCGGAAGGGTTGCACTTCGGCCACGTTACACCATTCTCTTCAGTCGTCATTGGTCCCGTTCTTGCAGGATATTTTTCTGGCCGCAGCTATGTCCGAGATTTGATGTTTCATCTGATTCCTGATATTGACGGTACACTAGTGAAATGGTCGTACAGGAAAATCCCCACTTCATCGCTACCTCGGAGATGCTGTGTCCCATCACTCGTGCGATGACTATAATACCACGTTCAAACTCACTTAAGACTTGATAACCTGCCATTGTAGCAGCAGTTCCAGATTTAACAACTGTGCTGGACATTTGCTGCCATATTGAAACTCGCGAGCTCTATCTTCTTATCTCGTGTTTTCTACTGAAAATCTCGTGCTTGTACTCTTGTCAACTTTACTATTACAGAGATCGCCTGAACTTTATTTTTTTATTGGTCCTGTGCGCGACAAATAACTTACTTGGTCTTTCTGCTGCCACTGCTTGATCTGCTGCATTCCATTATTTAACAAAAACATAAAAAACCTATTATTCATGCTGAGTGCAATGCATGTTCTGTATAGCGGCTCCTGCTGTTGCTGCGGCTGCTGCTGTTTACTACAACTACATATAATTCAAGAGAAAGGGTTTGGTCAAATCTAAACCCGATAAATGATAACCCAAACACGTAATTGGTTTTTTCCCAAAACTATATTTTGAAAGCGATTCTTTCTCATTCAATTAACAAAACGCTAGAAGCTCTTTGAACAATCGCTTCGTATGTAAATCTGCCTCCAGTGGCATTAAAGCAATATTACAAATTAATCAAACTCTTGAGACAAACTGAAATACTTCTCAATTAAATACATAGTGAAACAATTCCCTGACAATTACAAAAGAAATCAATGACAAAAATCAATACTTAATCTATTCGCCTAACCACAACGCCGTAGTGTGCTTGGGGTTCATGTCTCTGTATTCGAATACGCATGCCTATATCAGTTTCTTTGGCACTTCATCATAGCTCTATGTTGTTGCTGCTGTTGCTGGACTTTTTTTACCTTTAAAGTTTGAGGTTCGAACTCTGAACCTTCAGTTGCGATAGAACCGCATTTTAGAAACTGTCGGAGGCGAAATCGGAAGTGCAGTTTCAGTGGGAAGTTCCGACCTTTCGGGGTCGTGGCACCATATACTGCCGTAATGAGGATGCACATCCTCTGGTGTGAACGGGCCCTGGACTGCATCACGCGATAGCGCACGAAGCGCACGCGAGCGACCGAGCGCAGCCAAGGAAGAAAGCGGCGGCCGGCTGATTTATCTCGCATCACGGCCGGGCCGGCCGGCGGTAACTCCCGCGCTACATCTGTATTACCCGGCGGCCGGCTACTAAACACTGCATTAAATTACGCCGCATCGGGCCGTAACGAAACAATAACACGGCGTGCGCCGCGGGCCGCGCGATGCTGGGACGACATGTGGGCCGCGGCCCGCCGGCTCCATTTTTATGCAAATGACGGCGGCGACCCGCGGCGAGGCGCGCCGGATACATCAGCGCCCACTGGCCGCAGCCGTAGACGCCGCGTTTGTCACCGTCGCCCTATCGACGGACATCTCGCGGCCGAAAGCACCGCGCATGCAGCGGCCGCGGGGCGGGGAGCGGAGTGAAGACATTGCGCAAACAAACGATATCGCTCCAAAAATTCACTAGGTCGGTTGAAGCTGCCGACACCGGACTTAGCCTTTGACCTGTGACGTAACCCCGGGCGGAGTGGCCGAGCGGTTCTAGGCACTACAGTCTGGAACCGCGCGACCGCTACGGTCGCAGGTTCGAATCCTGCCTCGGGCATGGATGTGTGTGATGTCCTTAGGTTAGTTGGGTTTACGTAGTTGTAAGTTCTAGGGGACTGATGACCTCAGAAGTTAAGTTCAAAAAATGGCTCCGAGCACTATGGGACTTAACTTCTGAGGTCATCAGTCCCCTAGAACTTTGAACTACTTAAACCTAACTAACCTAAGGACATCACACACATCCATGCCCGAGGCAGGATTCGAACCTGCGACCGTAGCAGAAGTTAAGTAGTTGGGAGCTCCAACGTCAGGTGCGTAATGGGGCCCCTTAGGGATATGGCAGCAAGAGAGGGGAAGAAAACCAATGTGCACTCCGTGTGCATACCGGGGGGAGTCATTCCAGATGTGGAAAGGGTCCTTCCGGATGCCATGAAGGGTACAGCGTGCACCCATCTGCAGGTGGTCGCTCATGTCGGCACCAATGATGTGTGTCGCTATGGATCGGAGGAAATCCTCTCTGGCTTCCGGCGGCTATCTGATTTGGTGAAGACTGCCAGTCTCGCTAGCGGGATGAAAGCAGAGCTCACCATCTGCAGCATCGTCGACAGGACCGACTGCGGACCTTTGGTACAGAGCCGAGTGGAGGGTCTGAATCAGAGGTTGAGACGGTTCTGCGACCGTGTGGGCTGCAGATTCCTCGACTTGCGCGATAGGGTGGTGGGGTTTCGGATGCCGCTGGATAGGTCAGGAGACCACTACACGCAGCATGTGGCTACACGGGTAGCAGGGGTTGTGTGGCGTGGACTGGGCGGTTTTTTAGAATAGATGGCCTCGGGCAAGTACAGAAAGGGCAACAGCCTCAAAGGGTGCGGGACAAAGTCAGGACATGGGGGGACCAAGCAGCAATCGGTATTGTAATTGTAAACTGTCGAAGCTGCACTGGTAAAGTACCGCAACTTCGAGCGCTGATAGAAAGCACCGAAGCTGAAATCGTTATATGTACAGAAAGCTGGCTGAAGCCAGAGATAAATTCTGACGAAATTTTTATAAAGGCACAGACAGTATTTAGAAAGGATAGATTGCATGTAACCGGTGGTGGCGTGTTTGTCGCTGTTAGTAGAAGTTTATCCTGTAGTGAAGCAGAAATCGATAGTTCCTGTGAATTATTATGGGTGGAGGTTACACTCAACAACCGAGCTCGGTTAATAATTGGCTCCTTTTACCGACCTCCCGACTCAGCAGCATTAGTGGCAGAACAACAGAGAGAAAATGTGGAATACATTTCACATAAATTTTCTCAGCATGTTATAGTCTTAGGTGGAGATTTCAATTTACCAGATATAGACTGGGACACTGAGATGTTTATGACGTTTGGTAGGGACAAAGCATCGAGTGACATTATACTGAGTGCACTGTCCGAAAATTACCTCGAGCAATTAAACAGAGAACCTACTCGTGGAGATAACATTTGGACCTACTGATAACAAACAGACCCGAACTTTTCGACTCCGTAAGCGCAGAACAGGGAATCAGTGATCATAAGGCCGTTGCAACATCCCTGAATATGGAAGTTAATAGGAATATAAAAAAAGGGAGGAAGGTTTATCTGTTTAGCAAGAGTAATAGAAGGCAGATTTCAGACTACCTAACAGATCAAAACGAAAATTTCTGTTCCGACACTGACAATGTTGAGTGTTTATGGAAAAAGTTCAAGGCAATCGTAAAATGCGTTTTAGACAGGTACGTGCCGAGTAAAACTGTGAGGGACGGGAAAAACCCACCGTGGTTCGACAACAAAGTTAGGAAACTACTGCGAAAGCAAAGAGAGCTTCACTCCAAGTTTAAACGCTGCCAAAACCTCTCAGACAAACAGAAGCTAAACGATGTCAAAGTTAGCGTAAGGAGGACTATGCGTGAAGCGTTCAGTGAATTCGAAAGTAAAATTCTATGTACCGACTTGACAAAAAATCCTAGGAAGTTCTGGTCTTACGTTAAATCAGTAAGTGGCTCGAAACAGCATATCCAGACACTCTGGGATGATGATGGCATTGAAACGGAGGATGACACGCGTAAATCTGAAATAGTAAACACCTTTTTCCAAAGTTGTTTCACAGAGGAAGACCACACTGCAGTTCCTTCTCTAAATCCTCGCACAAACGAAAAAATGGCTGACATCGAAATAAGTGTCGAAGGAGTAGAAAAGCAACTGGAATCACTCAACAGAGGAAAGTCCGCTGGACCTGACGGGATACCAATTCGGTTCTACACAGAGGACGCGAAAGAACTTGCCCCCCTTCTAACAGCCGTGTACCGCAAGTCTCTAGAGGAACGGAAGGTTCCAAACGATTGGAAAAGAGCACAGGTAGTTCCAGTCTTCAAGAAGGGTCGTCGAGCAGATGCGCAAAACTATAGACCTATATCTCTGACTTCGATCTGTTGTCGAATTTTAGAACATGTTTTTTGCTCACGTATCATGTCGTTTTTGGAAACCCAGAATCTACTATGTAGGAATCAACATGGATTCCGGAAACAGCGATCGTGAGAGACCCAACTCGCTTTATTTGTTCATGAGACCCAGAAAATATTAGATACAGGCTCCCAGGTAGATGCTATTTTCCTTGACTTTCGGAAGGCGTTCGATACAGTTCCGCACTGTCGCCTGATAAACAAAGTAAGAGCCAACGGAATATCAGACCAGCTGTGTGGCTGGATTGAAGAGTTTTTAGCCGCAGCGGAGTGTCGTAGGACCGTTGCTATCCACAATATACATAAATGACCTTGTGGATAGCATTCGAAGTTCACTGAGGCTTTTTGCGGATGATGCTGTAGTATATTGAGAGGTTGTAACAATGGAAAATTGTACTGAAATGCAGGAGGATCTGCAGCGAATTGACTCATGGTGCAGGGAATGGCAACTGAATCTCAATGTAGACAAGTGCAATGTGCTGCGAATACATAGAGAGAAAGATCTCTTATCATTTAGCTACAATAAAGCAGGTCGGCAACTGGAACAGTTAATTCCATAAATTATCTGGGAGTAGTCATTAGGGGTGATTTAAAATGGAATAAACATATAAAGTTAATCGTCGGTAAAGCAGATGCCAGACTGAGATTCATTGGAAGAATCCTAAGGAAATGTAGTCCGAAGACAAAGGTAGTAGGTTACAGAACACCTGTTCGCCCACTGCTTGAACGCTGCTCACCGGTGTGGGGTCCGAATCAGATTGGGTTGATAGAAGAGATAGAGAAATCCAACGGAGAGCAGCGCGCTCCGTTACAGGATCATTTAGCAATCGCGAAAGCGTTACGGAGGTGATAGATAAACTCCAGTGGAAGACTTTGCAAGAGAGACGCTCAGTGGCTCGGTGCGGGCTTTTGTTGAAGTTTCGAGAACATACCTTCACCGAAGAGTCAAGCAGTATATTGCTCCCTCCTACGTATATCTCGCGAAGAGACCGTGAGCATAAAATCAGAGAGATTAGAGCCCACACAGAGGCATACCGACAGTCTTTCTGTCCACGAACAATACGAGACCGGAATAGAAGGGAGAACCGATAGAGGTACTCAACGTACCCTCCGCCACACACCGTCAGGTGGCTTGCGGAGTATGGATGTAGTTGTAGATGTAGATGTAATCTCGCCTGCAGGTATGAGAATGTACACATGACAACTGATACAAGCCTCGTTACACAACTGACGCAGCATGTCCAGCTTACATGGCAATCCTCCGAGAGGACCATCCAGCCACTCGGAGGGCCACAATCTGACCCCTTTCAAACTTGCTCAGTTGGCCATAGGAAGCATGAGTGCCTCTCTGTGGCATTGTTGCCTGCTTGCTTCACACATCTGCAACACATACTGCCTTCTGGTTGTAAATATTAAAAGATAGGCACAGATGGCATTCTGTAGCTATGCCACTATGATCAGTGGGTCTGCTATATCCCAGGTGGCATATGCCATCATCGGATCAAAATTGTCTTCGTCTTTCTAGGTGACTATTTTTTCTGGCAGAGTTATTAGTAAATAAATAATACTGTAAATTAAAACTTCATGCATGATTCAGGAGTTTTTCACGCATCTCGTTGTTTATTATGTCATATCTCTTCAACTATGATAGGTAGGTAATTCTTACCCGCACAGCGATTGTTACATGATGGTAAGGGATGTGTGTACCAAGTTTTGTTGAAATAAATCCAGTGGGCCGGTCGAAGTGTCCGAGTGGTTCTAGGCGCTGCAGTCTGGAACCGTGCGACCGCTACGGTCGCAGGTTCGCATCCTGCCTCGGGGATGGATGTGTGTTATGTTCTTAGGTTAGTTAGATTTAAGTAGTTCTAAGCTCTACGGGACAGATGACCTCAGAATGTAAGTCCCATAGTGCTCAGAGCCATTTGAACCATAATCCAGTGGTTTAGGAGGAGATGTGGAAAAAACACACACACACACACACACACACACACACACACACACACGCGCGCGCGCACACACACACACACACACACACACACACACCTCATGCAACAGATACATCCATTTCTATAATATGTTTGGATTTAGCTAGACGTCCCAGCTCGTTCTCTACATAATCACATTTGTCGTAACATTGTACCAATTTTCGAATACTTGTGCTTTCCGACGATTGTCTATGCTGGTCTGCAGGTCGTTCTCTGTGGCAAAAACCTGTCCTCATGTGAGAAAAAAGGTAAAAATGACAGAGAGCGAAGTTCAGGCTGTATCATCGAAACCTCTGCGTCTCTGTGGAGCAGAGCACTCTCCCGAAGAAGGACATTGCCTCATCACAACATTCCTCTTTGGTTGTTAAGAAATGCTTACCATAGGTGATTTTCTCTAATAGCCCGATCCACTCGCTGAACAAAATCTTCAGTTGACGCTAGCTTTCTTCCCAGTTCACGTGCACCATGAACTTCTATAAGTCCAGTTATAAAGTTCCTGCGCCAACCGTTCCGCTGCCACGCACAACAGTTTACTTTGTATTTTCACAGTTACTTTCTGTGGGCTGCGTGAAATCAGGCAGAACCCCTCAGCAAGGAAAAAAAAAAAAAAAAAAAAAAACGAATGACAACGCGCACGTCACACTAGGCATCTTCAGGTGTTCACTGAGTGCTCAGAATTGAAAAGTGCGACGTGACGCGATCGATGGGCATACTATAGAAACTGCATATCACATCTGCACAAAGCTTTATAGGATTTTCATTCGCACCTCGTACACAAAGAGTGGGAGTTTGATAAAAAAGCAAAATAAGTAATTAAAATTAAAACGTCTTTGTGGTTTCACACCAGACTCTCTTGCTATAATATTTTTCCTGAATAAACTTAATCCAAAACACTGCAATACGTAATAAACTCACTGGGCAAAACATTAGTCATCGCTTAAGAAGAGTATGCTGGTCGCTTTGGAGGCCTGTAGGTGGTGTAGAGTTGGCACAAGTTTGTCACACAAATCTCCTTGACTGACGTAAGTCATGGTAGTTAAGTGGTGTGTATGTGCCAGTCAGCTGTATGGGGTCAGCGCAGTGAGAGTGGTCGGTCTGGAAACAAAATTCCAGAAAGCGGCTTGCAAGCCTCCCCTACGTTAGTAGCACGTGTTAGGGTGTCTATTTGTGCTAGACTGACCGGACAGGTTGCTGCTGGAAGTGTGTAATGTATGAAGTGTCTATATAAGCTCCTCCGTCGCAGTACGTAGCGCAGTTCGCTGGCTCGCGGCACTGATATTGCTGCAAGTTGTGAAATAGCTAAGAGGAGTCTGGCAAACAGTTGACTATTCGTTGTTAAATAACATCACAAGTTCCTTTAGGAACGCCTAATCCAGGTGTACTTCAGATTTCACTGCACATCGATGTTGCACAAACTGTCACAATTCAATACATAAATTAAACAGTAAAATATGATCGTACAAACACACTCGCGACCGATTCGCTCGACATTACCGCGATTCGATTGCTGTTTACCGCGGCATCTTTTAATATTTAATAGATCTTTAGAAGTTTGTGACGATCGCGTTCAACATGCGTCCATTAGCACTGGACGTCCCTGCTCGTACGACTGTGGCCACGCAACAGTGTACTTGGGCTGCTAGCTGCAAAAAAATCCTCTCGACCAATCCGGGTCAGAGATTCGCTTCGCTATATGGTTTGTCTCATCTCAGCCAATGAGACGCGAGCACTCAGTTCCGCGTCACCTGGTTGTCATGTGTACAGTCGCAAGTCACTGAAAATTACGTCAGACGCTTCTGCAGTAACCAAAATTGAATATTACTGCATTCTTATTACTAAAATACTGAATGTTGCATATGTCGTATGGCATATAGGTATTACAAGCTGTCGCGTTTGCTCGTGCACTTGACTACACCGTGAGTTGCCCGATTAGTCAGTGTATCGACTGGGACTTTCCAATATGTCTGCAAGAAACGGAGTGTCACTCAAAGCCACGAAACACAACGAAAGGACAGTGGTCGCAGAAAGTTCCCAACTGACAGAGCCAGAGATTAGTGTCACGCCTTGTAAATGGTAATCGCTTTCAAACCCGACAGAAATTGCTGGTCAGTGAATGAAGATCCATCTCAGCCAGTTTTCGGGCAAATGTTGCGAAGGGAACTCCTTGCAACGGACATTTGGGGACGGGTAATTCGCAATAAGCCATTGTGCAGAGCGGCATATAAAGTTTCAATTGGACGAAAAATGATGATGATGATTTATGGCGGAGAGTGGTAAACATCAGCGCCATCAGCGCCCTTGCATTGAATATATGCCAATGAACATTGTGAAAATCTACAGAAAAAGGTAAATAAAACGGATAACAACGTTTCATTCCCCACGCAAGAATCGTAAGGCAACCCCAATAAAGTCAGCTTCATAAAAGCCCATAATAAAATCCCAACGAGACAAAGCAGAATAATTAGATAAGGTCATGTATAAAATGCCTGTAAAGACATGGTTAAAAAGTGACAGACAGCCGCGCTGGATGACTATTTGTAAGTAATAAGTGACCCAGCCACTCTATGACATATTAAGCATATGCGATTTAAGTAATCGTTAGCGACATCAGTCCTGTAGAGAATCTCAGTTGCAAATTCAGAACGTGTCAGCAAATCATTCGGTTGCAAGACCTGCAAGATTTATACTTTGTAAGCATGCAACCTAAGCTTTTCATGAAGAATCTTCACCACACTTGCTTGCGGTATTTGAAGTTCACGTGATGCTTGACGAGTTGATTTAGACGGACTCCGTTGAAACGATTGCCGAACACGGTCAACAGTTGCATCATTCACACGAGGCCTACTACTTCGAGGAAGTTCTTCAACACTGCCTGTGTCGTTAAACTATGCATACCATCGCTTTATTAATTTAACCTCGGGAGAGCTGCGTCCATAAGAAGCCTAAAATTTATGATGAGCACTGATGGGCGATTTACGTTTGTGAAACCGAAGCACACACACTGCGCTTTCTCTTGCTGCGACGCCATTTCGACAGCAACTAACGTGACCTAACAGATCACGTCGGTGTTGTGGAGCACTAGCGCCATCTATTCGTCACAACAACTAGTAACACTAACCTATGTAACGGCATCAAATGTAATTTATTATGTCAAACGGTTATTCTGTTATAAAGTTTTACAATCAGGGCAAGACTTCGTGCTCGCTCTGTATGTAAAACAGTGACAGGAAGAAGCGACAAGATGGTAGAATAAGTGTTAAGACATCACGGGATAACTGCCATGGTACTAGATGGACGGTAAAAAATGTAAACGAATACAGACACATCCAGCAAATAACTGAGGCCGTAGGTTGAGGTGAAAAGGGTGGCGCAGCAGAGGCTGTTCGCGTCAAACCAGTCAAAAGATTGATCACTCGAAAAATACAAACTTTTAGTGAAAAAGAAAGAGATCACCAACTCTTCTACAAAACCTTACAAAATAGGACCCACGTGCCAATACCACAGTTAAAAGAAATATCTTAAATATTTGAAGTCTATGCGTTTAGATGTTTTTGAACAGTCACATAACAAGTATTCGTGCGAGTACATTAGCCATCCATTCACATTGATATCTCCCCATATTTCTGTTGCTCCAAGCACTCAGAGTATTACGATGTTATCAACAGAGGTTTGGGGAAATACTCTTTAGTTTAAATGGGTCCCCCCACAACAAGCAATAGGCGTAAAATTAGCAATAAAGACGGGTGTGACTACGTAGACTTTCGCGGTATAATAACTGATAATATTCTTCTCAGGTCTGGATCCGAGTCATGAAGTCGCCTTGACATAATATTTCCATGGTCCACCTAGCCGCCATTTTCAAGCGAGTATGCTGTTGCACGAACTCTCGGGATCTGAATTCAGACTGCGAGCGGCGGCTCCTTTATGAGCCATGTAAGGCCAACAGCGCACGCGCAAGAAATCGTCCTAATGAATTATTCTAACACTCATCATTGACTGCTGGCCGACCCTGACCCGGTTACCTTTGTGATACACAGCCAGTTTCGGTGAAACTATTGTACCAATTAATAGCATTTTTTCTTAGAGGTGCTGGCTTGCGATATTTAGTCCCGAGTTGTCACTGCGGATTTGGAATCATGGAACCGTAAACAACACTGCATAACACTCTGCACCGTTATACGACTCTATGATGACCGAGGGAACAGCTCATTGGTGCATGCTACCTACTGGAAAAGTCGGGAACTAACAGATTTGGGGTGGGAAGAAAACTTGAAGATATAGTACACAGTCAGGGCTGATCAAAAATTTCTGGAAGTTATTTACCCTTTTCACAGTTAAATGTTACTTTTGTATAACTAATTTATAAACACCATGTGCATCTCCATATTAGATAAAAGAGTGGAAGTAAGCAAAGAAAATAAAGCATCGTATTTAGCCAAGATAGCAACGTACAGTTTCTGCATAAGATCTTGCACGAGATACATCCAAGAAAATGCATGCGTTGCATTCTGTTAAACGGTAATCTGATCTCTGAAACCCAGGTGCCACCGTTACTGACATTCTTATCTACATCGTTTGTATTATGTTTCACGTCTTTCACAAGAAATTTGTCATCTTCAAAGAGAACAATTTTTATTTCAGCTATCTTGTTTAGAGGCACTCATTCAAATGCACTAAAAATAGCAATGGAGTCAGAACAGTACACTAAATCAAAGAAAATATATGTCCCTAATTCTAGCCATGCTAATGTCTAATACGTAACAGAATAAACAGAGTTTCTATGGACACACTCTTCCTGAAGCCAAACGGAGTCTGATACGAGATTATGCGTATTCAGATGTGCCACTCTTCCTTATATTGTTTCCTCAAAGACTTAAGAAATACTATTAGCAAGCAAATTTGTCGGTAATGCTCTAAGTCATTTCTTCAGTAAATAGTGTAGTTTCATACATCAAACACTCCAAACAACCCCATAAGGAACAATTTCTTATTTTTTTAGTAGAACAGGTTTTTAAAACGGACTAAAAATTATAAAATAATTGGTCCCAGCACCATACAGATTCCGAACCCCATACAGACAATCCTGAAAATTTGTGGTTGTGAATTTTTAATAGCTATAAAAATATTTGTTAAAGTTAAAATAAAAACTATGGGGCACATGGAATACATAATTGGAGCATGAATAGTTCACTTAAGTCATTAAAAATTTTATTGAACTGTAAATGGTATGAAATTTTGTGTGACTTCTCTTACCAACAGCTAATCTCTAAACCCCATAGTATTATATACTGCATGCACCCCACGTTTTTCCTTTTTAAATTGTACAGGTTTTGTTATAGTTATTAAAAATGCACAAGCACAAGTTTTTAGGACTATCCGTGTGACGTTCGGAATGTCTATGGGGCTTTTTAGTCTGTTCTGAAAAGGTGTTATATTAAAGAGTTTTCTATTTAAATTACTACTTCCTGCTTTTTAGTCTTGCATGAGTGAAATTTTTCATTCGATTTCAAACATTTTGATAAGATTATAACATGCACTTGTAGAATATTGCAGGTTTGTTTCAGTTTCTCTTTCTCCTATGTATCTATGAAGGAAAAAATTGGAGTGAATCCAGCTCACACCGAGGCTTAACAGCAATCGTTCTTACCACAAAACATTTGCAACTGGAACAGGAAAATAAGGAAAATAGCAGTGATATAGAAAGTACCCTCCACCACCCGCCAGAAAAGGAAACTAGTTAATATTACAGTGTCATTCAGTACTAAGCTATGTTGATAGTTCCATGTCCCACTGGAGAATTATTTTAAAATCAGTTTCAGAAATTGTACCGGAAAAACATACAAAGAACTGACCTAATAAAAGAGAGTTAAAAATACACAGCAGAGACATTGGCGATCACAGTGGCCGTGGAACGGACCTCCCGCTCCAGCTGGAGGATGAGAGTATCCGTCGTTTAGGTGCTCACGCATACTAGTAGTGAAGTCTCAATCAGTAGCACACAATAAGAAGTTCAGACTTCAACAACTCTGACAGCACATCTCGGACGGAAACCAGGTAATTTACAACATTCATGCTGGAATAGGGCAACTATAGTTGTGTTATTTGTAGTTGTGCAATTCCAGCTCACAACCTGAGGGACAAACATTGTTGGTGATCCGAGACGACCATGGCTCATTCACAGTCATCACTCCAGAACATGGCTATTGTGGCAGTTCTTATTGTATCTATACCACGTACCCTAGTGCGAAACGATATGGCAATAGCATTGAATAGTCTCTTCCATACAGGGCAGAACATGGACGACGAGCCGTGTTGCAGCAGAGGCCGCCAGCGGGGTGCGAGTTAGATAGGCAAACCCATAGATTACTCGATCGTTTTCAACAACCACCTACAGCGCCAGGTAAAGCCAATTCGCATAGTGTATATGAAGAACTTCTCTACATTCCGTTAGAATATTATGTTGAATCATTTTGCAAGAAACTTTTGAACCACAAAAATTATGAAAATTTAGCATCAGACTTGATCGTTCCGTCACACACACGAAATAATAACAAGTAACTGGTGAAGAACTATCAGGCGTGTTCAATAAGTAACACAACACAACTTTTTCCGAAAACAGGTTTGTTTTATTCGCCATTCCAATACGTCTTGTTATTCCCATAGCTTTTGGCTACAAAATCCTATTTTTCAACATAATTTCCGTTCACTGCGACGGCTTTACGCCAACTTACTGTGAGGGCCAAGGTGCCCGCATGGTACCACTCAACTGCTCGACGTCGGTGACAACTTTTGCTGCATCAATAATTTCCCCATCACCTATGTACTGCTTTCCCCAGAGTGCATCCTTTATTGGGCCAAAAAGATGGAAGTCGGAAGGTGCGAGATCCAGGCTGTACAATGAATCAGGAAGAACAGTCAAGTGAGCTTCTCTCGGATGTGCAGACTTGTTCAAATGGTTCAGATGGTTCAAATGGCTCTAAGCACTATGGGACTTAACATCTGAGGTCATCAGTGTCCTAGACTTACAACTACGTAAACCTAACTAACCTAAGGACATCACACACATTCATGCCTGAGGCAGGATTCGAACCAGCGACCGTAAAAGCCGCGTGGTTCCGGACTGAAGCGTCTAGAACCGCTCGGCCTCAGCCGCCAGCCTGCAGACTTGTGTGAGGCCTTGGTGAAGGAGAAGTGTCTGACTGTGATTCGTCGATCACCTCGAATGAGACTGTCGGCAGATTCCAACATTGCAGGAATCACAGATGTGTGCCGTCGGCCGGCACGCGGAAGCTCAAAAAGGTTTGCGCGACCTTGTTGCGGTGATGACAGACGCCTCGCTCAATCATTCGCCGCGCTTTTGTTCACTACTAGGTCTCCGCTGACATTCTGCTAGCGCCTATGAATATCTGCGATGCTCTGGTTTTCCACCAAAATAAACTCAGCCTGTCGGAACTTTATGAAACTATAGGGGCTGAAGGGGAATATTCCACGTTGTCGAAACTGGAAACATTTGTGATATGGTACTATCGGAAAGAAAAGTGGTCGAATAAACTGCGAAATGAAGAAATGCTAAAAATGGAAGATGAGAAAAAGAGTGGCGAGCTGGACAACCGCATCGCCATCTAGAAATAGCGAATTCGACGCTGGATGGAACTGTGTATGGGAGATGGGAGAAACAGAAAGGGGAGACTAGAACGAGCGAAACAGTTTGTAGACGATGCTTTGAAACGTACGAGGGGGCACAATAAGTAGAGCAACACTTTTTTAGCCAATTTTGGTTGGAAAAATTCATAATTTGTTGTGGGACATCGTGGAATATTCCTGCTTCAGTTCCTATAGTTTCAAGAAGTTCTGATAGGTGGAAGTGCTTTACGTACGCTTGAGAAAGGCGTCTGTAAAGGAAGTGCTTTAAAAACAGAGAGCTGTCATTGAGTTTCTTTTGCTGGAAAACCAGAGCATCGCAGATATTCATAGGCGCTTGAAGAATGTCCACGGAGACCTGGCAGTGAACAAAAGCGTGGTGAGTGATTGGGCGAGTCGTCTGTCGTCATGTCAACAAGGTCGCGCAAATCTGTCCGATCTCCACGTGCCGGCCGGCCACACAAAGCTGTGACTCCTGCAATGTTGGAGCGTGCGGACAGTCTCACTCGAGGTGACCGACGCATCACAATTAACACCTGGCTGCTTAATTGGACATCACTGTTGGTAGTGCTGACACACTCATCCACCAGTTGACATACACAAAGGTATGTGCTCACCGTGTTTCTCACCGTGTAGCAGAAAATTAGAACGACGAAATTGCTTGCGCGTTACGAAGCTGATCGTGACAGTTTTGTGTCGAACATCGTCACAGACGATAAAATATGGGTTCATCGCTTTGAACTGGAAACAAAATGGCAGACCAAGGACCGGCGCTGCACCATATATGATTCGAAGAAAATGTTCAAAGCCGTACCCTCAGACACTAAAGTCACGGCGACGATCTTCTGGGACTCTGAACGAGTTTGATATCCTGTTTGATATCCTCCCTCAACGTGCAACGATCAAGTCTGAAGTGTATTGTGCTACTCTCAGCAAACTGAAGAAACGACTTCAGCAGGTTCGTCGCCACAAAAATGCAAACGAACTTCTCCTTCTCCATGTGAATGTAAGGTTTCTCGCAAGTCTGCGCAACGAGAGGAGCCCAAAAACTTCGTTCAATTGTTCTTCTTCATCCTCCGCACACTGCGGATCTCGCATCTTCTGAATTCCATCTGTCCGGCCCAATGATGGATGCACTTCGCACGAAGCGGTTGTAGATAATGGGAAGGTCAATGATGCGGCAAGATTTTGGCTCCGAAATTGGACAATAGAGTGGTATGATATGTGCATACAGGTCTTCCCAGTAAGGAGGTGTAAGGCCGTCGCATTGAACGAAGGTTAAGTTGAAAAATACGATTTTGTAGCCAAAATGGTGGGAAATAGTATGGCGTGTTTGAATCCTGATTAAAACGAACCTGTCAACAACAAAAAAAAAAAAAGAAAAAAAGCTGCATTACCCCTAGTTACATAGACATGAGAAGATGGGAAATCATAACACTCGTCGAAGGGAAAGCGTTGTAGTAATCAAACTGATGTAGCTGACGTATCAGAGTTACGTGCGAGCTGTGTTGCTCCGAGTGTATAAACACTAATGCACAATTTATTAACTTCTGCTTAAGTCATAAGTTTGCTGTCCGTATAAGAGTAATTAAGTCCCAAACTCGCCGCTAGAGGGACACGGGAACACACCCACCTGATGACAGAGCGAGCACGCGCCCGCGTCCACCGTCTACTGCACTCAGTCGTGCTAAAAACAGTGTAAGGGAGGCTTCGAAAGAAGAAAAAAGGCGTACAGTGCGCTTCCTGTCAGCGGAAGGAGTCCGGGGAATGAAAATTCGTCGAAAGGAACAGAATTGTCTTGCGAGTGTTCGGTAAGTGTGCGCCCCGTATATGCATCACATTCAAATTGCACGGGGAGGTTGTCAAATGGGACCACTACGCCAGGGAAGGCAATGAGTTCCTGTCACGAATGGTCGCTGGAGACGAGACATCGTGTCGTCACTTTCAACACGTGTGTCCAGTCTTCAGCTGAAGCGCGCTGAGTCGCTGCTACCCAGAAAATCCAAGGCCGTCCACACAGTGGCGGGAGAGGTTATGATCAGTTTCATCTTTGACTAAAAGCTTCCATTGATATTGACTTCCTGGAGAATGTGACGTTGGTGCATGCGTACTCTCAAACCTTGATCTCCCCTCGCAAAGCTATCAAAACGGAACGACCAGGGCAGTTCACCCGCACGGTCATTCTGCTCCACAATAGTGCAAGGCAGTAAAGAAGTTCTTGCAGCTGTTCGAATGGGAGCTTCTCAGTCAGCCTCCATACACTCCGGACGTGTCTCCCAGCGATTATGCCATTTTTGGTGAGCTGAAGGAGGCTCTAAGAGGAAAACGGACGAGGACGTTAAGTTGTACGTTCGGAACTGCTTCACAACGCAGTCCCAGGAATTTTACGAGACGGCCATTCACCGTTTTGTGTCGTAGTGGCACTAGTGCCCCGACAGTGGTGGGCAATACTTTTGAAATGAAGTTACAAGATTCTATTTATAGGTCTCCGGGTCGTTTTCTTTAATGCCCCTTATATTACGAAAACTGCAGGAGTGGCAATATGCGTCCATTCACCTCCAGGCATGCAGCTTGACTGTGAATGGACCTAATTAGTCTCTGACGACGTACGTCGTTGAAGCTTTTCACCCGCGAGAAAATAATTCATTCGGAGCCGTGTCAGAGCGTACGGAAGCAGCGGCGCGTTGGCAGCACGCTAAAAGCACTCACTTGCCCGGTCCGGCAGAACGAGTGAGCGAGTGTGCGAGCTAACCGGCGGCCGACCGCTCGCATCCTGCGGCGGAAACTGCGTGGGCGCTGGACGGCTCTATCGCCGTGCTGACGTCTGATTAATAAGAGCCCGACGTCCGTGCGCGATCTCCCGCCAGATAGCGCGGCCGCGATTAATTTCTTTGTCGGCCAGCGAGAAATGAACCGGAGCCGCCGCCGAATTCGGCTCGGTGAGCACTGCCCGCTGTAGGCACAAAAACGTAAGCGTTATTAGTGGCCGAGAAATGGATCGACTGTGTGCTATTGAAGCGGCGAAAGAGATATTCCCGAATTAAACAACGGAAATGCTGACGGGTGACAAATTGCCAAGGTTCTCGTATGGAATACAAGCCTCTAATTTCAATACAAGAAATTAACGATCCTATGAGAGATGTATATGACGTACTTAAGGACCGTGACTTCTAAATTTTTCCCTTTCACTAGTCTTCTGACAAGATTTCGTCCTGAAATACGTATTGCATTTCGAAAGAGAACTCTTACAAACTGATTCCCACGGCCTGTTGACCGACGCCATCATGGCGAGAACGGAGAGCAAGCACGTACACGTTGAAGTTAAAATCTTCTGGGTTATTAGGCCGCGTCATATTTCTACTAAAATGATCGACGTTTCGACCCCTCTGCTGGGATCTTCCTCAAGATCTGATGTCCACTACTGCTGGAACATTGTCAGAGAAGAGTGTCGCGTCCTCTTATAAAGGGGAGTTTTCTCGCGTTCCTGCTGGAGAATTGCTAGTATTGGTTCAAATTCAAATGGCTATTGGTGGGCCATAGTCATATGCTAATATTCCCGCTCTGATGCAAAAGAAGGGGCGTTGTTGGCTTATCTCCTGTGGATACTATTGGCGGTCATTGGATAGAAAGACACTATTCCGCATTTACACTGGAGAAGGGGTATTGGTTGAAATTCCTGCTACTGCTATTGGTTCGTCGTCATCATTGGCTACATTCTAAACGGACAGAGCAAGAGAGGGGGAATGTTGACCCAAATTATTATTGTCCGCCGAGGTTTAAATGGTTCAAATGGCTCTGAGCACTATGGGACTTAACATCTATGGTCATCAGTCCCCTAGAACTTAGAACTACTTAAACCTAACTAACCTAAGGACATCACACAACACCCAGTCATCACGAGTCAGAGAAAATCCCTGACCCCGCCGGGAATCGAACCCGAGAACCCGGGCGTGGGAAGCGTCCGCCGAGGTGAATCGCAGCGCGTTGTTTATGTCCCTCGCACAACGCGACCGCGTATTCACTTCCTTGATGGCGGTGAGCCACGGTGCCGGAAGCCTCTCTATTGAAATTACATGCATTCTTGAAAATTTCAACAGCTTCTCGGACTTTGCTTCTATAAATGTTTGTTTCCTTAGCCAGTACACGTACGTTATTAAAATCGATGTCAGAGCCACAATTCTCATGATGTTCCGCCACTGCCGATTTTGCGCTTTGTTTTAGCCGCATGTGACGTTCGTGTTCCTTAATGCGGGAATATTAGTCTATGACTATGGCCCACCAATGGTAGCCATATGAATTTTAACCAATACTATCAATTTTCCAGCACGATCGCGAGAAAACTCCCCTTTATAAGAGGACGCGACACTCTTCCCTGACAGTGTTCCAGCAGTAGTAAACACCAGAAGATCCTGAGGAAGATCCCAGCAGAGGGGTCGAAACGTCGAACGCCGGCCGTTGTGGCCGAGCGGTTCTGGGTGCTACAGTCAGGAACCGCGTGACCGCTACGGTCGCAGGTTAGAATCCTGCCTCGGGCATGGATGTGTGCGATTTCCTTAGGCTAGTTAGGTTTAAGTAGTTCTAGGGGACTGATGACCTCAGAAGTTAAGTCCCATAGTGCTCAGAGCCATTTGAACCATTTTTGAAACGTCGATCATTTTAGTAGAAATATGACTCGGCCTAATAACCCAGATGATTTTAACTTCAGCCTGCAGAATTACGTTCACGTTAATCGGAATAATTTGTGTGGGAACGATTTCAGCGCATCTTTCTGATTGTGAGGTGTACGAACACGAACTTTTTTTTAAAAAAAATATGCTATATCGCTTTCGGGTTGACTTCATTCTGCCACCTTACGCAAAAATTAATTACAAACATAATCTATTAAGATGATACACTGATCAGCCAGAACATCATGATAACTGCCTTATAATCCGTATATCCACCTTTGGCACGGATAACAGCAGCGTCGCTTTGTGGCAGGGAAGCATTGAGGCAGTTGATGAAAAGGGAGTTGAGACCACATTTGCACGGGACCTGTAAATTACGGGGAGGGGAACGGGGTGATGAGCTCTTATGCCACGTTCAATTACACTCCGGATGTGTTCAATTGGGTTTGGATGTGGCGAGTTGGGGGAGGGGGGGGGGGGGCAGCAAATCAGTTGCAACTCGCTACTGTGTCCCTCCTGGCCTTTTGACATGGCTCACTATCTTGTTGAAAAATACCTCTGTCATCGGTAACACAATCGTCATGAGGGGTTGTACGTGATGTGTAACCAGCGTAAGATATTCCTTGGCGGTTATGGTGCTCTGCACGAGCTCCACTGGACCTACGGACCCCAACATGAATGTTCCCCAGAGCGCAATGGAGCCGCCGACATCTTGTTTCCGTCCCGCAGCACAAGGTGCTATTCCACTGTAACAGATTCGCGCCCACCGATCGGGGTGGTAAATAGGGTATTATGATTCATCAGATCATGCAAAGCCCTGCCACTGCGTCAACGTCCAGTTACGATGGCCAAGTGCCTATTTCAGTCGTAGTTGCCTATGTCGTGGTAACATTGGCAGATGCATGGGTCGTCTGCTGCGGAGGTCCATCAATAAAAGTGTTCGAGTGTTCGGTGCACTAAGTCTTCAGATGCACTTGTACTCGGCCCAGCATTAAAATCTGATGTTAGTTCCGCCACAGTTCGCCCACTGTCCTGTTTTAGCAGTCTGCCCAGCCTACGACGTCCGACACATGTAAGGATACTGATACTACATGTCCCGTGTGTGTGTGTGTGTGTGTGTGTGTGTGTGTGTATGTGTATGTGTATGTGTGTGTGCGTGTGCGTCTACAAGCAGTCATTCCTCCCAGGTGACGCTGCTATCGCCTGGACTGGTTTATGTTATTGTAGGTCGATGGTCATAATGTTCTGGCTGATTAGTGTATATACGAGTACATCATTATGTTAGCATGATAATTAATGAACAAAAATAGTAAATGATATTAAACTCAGATTACGATATTTAAATCACTCGTTATATTTAATATTCATGTTTCGCAGTTTCTGGCATGATTAATATTCAGTAATGGAAGGAAACACATTCCAGTAAAGACGGACGCGCCAACGAGTCGTTTGCGAGGTAACTATCAATATTTACTTACGACCGGCATATGATTTTAGAACTCTGTTAGTACAAATTATCAGTGGAAATGTCAAACGATGTAAGTTCCAGATTTCTTATTTGTGAGGAAAATCAGAAAACAAGGTATCCCTTCTTATTGTAAATACATCTACAATATATTTGCATCCAGAAAATTGATAAGGTATTTCGATAACGACAGAATTATGCTGTTCACCTCATCACTACAAAAAATAATGAGACAAATTGTAAAATAAATAATAGAGTAATTAAGTTCCAAATGTCTTACTAGAGAGCTGACTGGTTGTGACTAGGGGCGGGCCGGTGTAGCCGAGCGGTTCTAGGCGCGTCAGTCTGGAACCGCGTGACCGCTACGGTCGCAGGTTCGAATCCTGCCTCGGGCATGGATGTGTGTGATGTCCTTAGGTTAGTTAGGTTTAAGTAGTTCTAAGTTATAGGGGACTGATGACCTCAGATGTTTAAGTCCCATAGTGCTGAGAGCTATTTGAACCATTTTCTGACTAGGAAAGTATTTTCGTTCGAACGAACATATCTGTACGAAATTTTGGTTTTAGCGCCATCACGTACCCCTCAATGCGCGTGAGTGTCGTTTTCCCACAAGACTCTGCACACGTGCTCTAAATGTCACTGCAGAAGCTACCATCAATGATGGTATCTTAACTGTCAAGTGCAAATGGGAAGTTCCAAAATAAAAAATAAATAAACAACTACGCCAAAAGCAGTATCAATGACTACGAAGCATATAGTGAAGAAAAGCAAGCTGATCAGATGCCATAACTGCACATTCAATAATACCACTGCTGAAAGCCACAACAGTGACTCTTTTTAAGGCGTCCACAGGTTCATCAATATCGCAGCCAGTATCCTGCAAGCATAACAAAGCTTTGGTCTATATACTTGCGCAGATAGTTCATTGTAAATGGCAGAAAGCATTTTCATGATAAAGAATCTGTCATGCAATTTTGCCTGCATGTTCGTGGAACGTACTTTAAGAAACTATTACTCTCTTGCCTTATATTTTATATTATCTGAAGAAATACACATCCAGGAGGTGTGCATATTTTGTAGTTCGAGGTGCATTGATTTTTAAAATTATGTATTTTCTCCAGAGGCTTCCAACACCATTTCTTCATCCTTATGTCCAGACCTGGAGTCACAAGGTAGTAGTGACTTTGTCGGAAAATTTGGATTCAAAACTGACAACTTGGTGGTATGGTCTTATGGGACCAAACTGCTGAGGTCATCGGTCCCTAAGATTACGCACTACTTAATCTAACTTAAACTAGCTTACGCTAAGGACGACGCACACACCCATGCCCGAGGGAGGACTCGAACCTCCGACGGGGGAAGCCGCGCGGACCGTGAAAAGGCGGCTAGACCTCGCGGCTACCCCGCTCGGCCCAAAACTGACAGAAAAAGTGTCTTGATATGATATTTCATCGTCTTCCCACTCACACTTGCTTTTTCCGTGACATTTTGAGGGCATCGTATTTCTATTTCCCTTGACAAGTGGATCCCAGACTTTCCGTTTGGTTTTTGGAAACTTATATAGAGTTTGTCTGCCAATCATCCGTCCACTGATACAGCAATGTGGATGCTATAACAGTGTGTTGTACACAGCAACGTCGAGACGGATTTCTCTCCTCTTCCAGGAACAGCGTTCTTTCGGAAGAAAGCTCATAGTTGAACTGAGTCTGATCACAGTTCCATAAAGAAGGCATTTCGACGTTTTCTTTCTGATACGCGCATTGATTTCAGCAAAAACGTTTGTGCTCTTTGAATCGTCTCTTCACTATCTCCCTTATCTTCTCGTGCTTTGGGCATAGTCATACGGAGTGATGTCATCCTAAATTCTTTTCTCAAACAGATAATAAATCCCTGTGAAGTAAAGTTTGTAGATTCTGGCTACTCCCAATGTGCAAATGCCAATGATGAAGGGAAGAATTGCATTCTCGGGCTTTATTAAACTTCTCCATTACACGCTGCTTAAGCATATTGAACTGCAGCTTACGATTTCTCTTCCCTTTGCCGCATAGTCCAGTAGGCTTTTAATATCGCTATTAGCCGACAGTTTATGGTCTCTCTTCAGGAGCTTATCATATGTGTTCAGACCTCCGACGTGACAGTCATCGATACGTTCTCTAGTGTGTCATCAAACACAGTAATGACACTTTCGACTTTAAACTTCTGATGAGGAGAAGGCTGGAAGTCGCTTTCGACGCTTCCATCGCCCTTTCTAGAACTTGCAGAATCCCTACGGTGTGCAGTGAGGCGTTCGTCCTTATCATCCCTAGCATCACAGTTACCTGTTAGTGTAGCAACACTATCCGTTTCTAACCGGTGATAACGTGTTTGCCCTATAATAGATACCAGAAAACATGTCAATATCTTCTACAGCATTGCCGTCCACACGAAGAAGAGTTCGTCGTGACTTCATCTCAGCCAGTTGCAGTAACCGAGCGAGGTGGCGCAGTGGTTAGACACTGGACTCGCATTCGGGAGGACGACGGTTCAATCCCGCGTCCGGCCATCCTGATTTAGGTTTTCCGTGATTTCCCTAAATCGCTCCAGGCAAAGGCCGGGATGGTTCCTTTCAAAGGGCACGGCCGACTTCCTTCCCCGTCCTTCCCTAATCCGATGAGACTGATGAACTCGCTGTCTGGTATCCTTCCCCGAAACAACCAACCAGTCGCAGTACATTAGCAAGGTTGATTACCAATCGTCGGCCGGCCGCTGTGGCCGAGCGGTTCTAGGCGCTTCAGTCCGGAACCACGCGGCTGTTACGGTCGCAGGTTCGAATCCTGCCTCGGGCATGGATGTGTGCGATGTCCTTAGGTTAGTTACGTTTAAGTAGCTCTAAGTCTAGGGGACTGATGACCTCAGCAGTTAAGTCCCATAATGCTCAGAGCCATTTGAACCATTTCGAACCGATCGTCGACACATCGGACGCTTCACTACACAAATAACTTGTCAAAATACAACTTCACACACACGCTGCAACGACTGTACTGGTGTCGACTGGCGTTGCGGCAGGCAGATGTCGGATTTGGCATGATACAGTCATCTGTGTCTAATGGACGTCTGCAGAAGTTTGCAAACAAATGTATATCACCGGCGCAGTTAGGCACCTTTAAATGATCCTTTACGGGATTGTGGTGAAAATGTGTTCGTTCGAGCTCAAATAATTACCCTGTAAGCGCTAATAAGAAAGTTTTTGTTTGAAGTACCACTAATACTGAGACACTAAGTTGTATTTGTGATAATACAAGTACAGTAAGAGAGCAGTAATGTTTAACTAGAAGTTCTTCTTCTTCTTCAGTAGCGCTACAGCCCTTGGTGAGCCTTGGCTTCTTCAACAGTCTTCCTCCACACTTCTCGGTTATTTGCTGCTCTTTTCCACCCCCGGACTCCCATACTGGTGACATTCATTATTACCTCGTCGATCCATCTTCTTTTAGGTCTCCCTTTTCGCGTAACTTAATGGATCACACCTTTCATCATTTTCGTTGGAATTCTATCCTCTGCCATTCTCTCCAAGTGTCCTAGCCATCGTATTCGCTGTGATATCACAAATTTTACTATGTTCCTTCCTCGTATTAACTCTTGTAATTCGGTATCGTAGCGTATTCTCCACCTTTTTCCCTCCCATATTGGCCCATAAATTTTGCGTATTATTTTCCGTTCAGTGGTCCCTAGTGAATTTTAATTGTGTTCTGTCGACGTCCATACCTCTGATCCGTAGGTGATAACTGGACGGACTAGGGAGTTATATATTAGAAGTTTAAATTTTCTTGTAACAAAGCTATTTTTGAAAAGTTGCATATTCGCAAAGTAAGCTCTGTTTACTGCTTGTATTCTTTCCCTTATAGCCTTTCCAATACTGTTATCATTTGTTGTTAAGGCTCCAAATTAGTTAAAAGAGGACACTCCTTTTCCATTGATGTTTAGGTTTTTAGAGGTTCTTCTGGCCTCAGATTGTGACATTACTATGTATTTTTTTTTCATTTACTATGAGGCCAATTTTTAAGGCTTCTGTTTCCATTGCCCGGTATGTTTCTAGGAGTGTATTGGTATTTCTTCCTACTATAACAATGTCATCAGCGTATGCACATATCTGGCTAGTTTTCTTAAATATGGTGCCTCTTTTGTTGATTTTATTTACTGCACTATGCAGGGCTATGTTGAATAGGACAGTGGAGAGACTATCCCCTTGCTTCACACCTTTATTAAAGTCAAAGCTTTCACTTGTTCTGCTAAGAACCTTTACTTTTGCTCTTGTCTCTGTCATTGTCATTGTGATTAGTCTTATTAGTTTAGCAGATATACCAACTTCTTTCAGTACTAGTAACTGTATTCTACAAAAGGTATTTATCATACGTTTTAAATTTTTGTACATGAGAATAACAAATTTAAAATCAAGAAAAATTGACTTCTTGTACAACTCAATTCTTTAGATCAGATGTTGCGAAGTTTATTATAGAACTCTCTGGCAACATCGTCAACAAGTCTATGTTCTGCAACAGATAAACATGACACATCTTTGAGAGGCGTGGCATAGGTCAGCCGTAGTCTTTCCCCTTTTGAGTAAATTGACTTTTTCCCTTTCTTCTGCTCCAGAGGAAGAATTTTTACTAGCCATTTAGGACGGATTAGCGTGAGACACACTGATCACGCTGCATTTGGAGATCTTAAATGCCTGGATTGATGATAATTTTTCGGCAGCATCTTTAAAATTACGTGGAATCTGTTCATAGCTTCAGCTTACAACAGCTTTGTGTACACCTCGTGGAACATGAGCCTTCATTACCTTTCTTCGTGCGCGCAATTGCGCTGAAAACACGTTTTTGGGACAATGGCACTTGTAATGATTGACATTTCCACTCTTCAGATGTATTTGAAATACAAATTTCTATTAAGTCTGGTTAAGGACTGTGGTATTTACATGACAAGGCGCCGGCAAACTTAGTTGCTAATGTAAGACGATAAGACGACGTCTAACGCACCGTTATGTTCCATTATGTGCAGGTGCGGTAGAACATCAGCTTAGCCCACAGGATCACCTGACCACAGTATTTTAGATTTTGCTGTCTGGAGTCACGTCAGACGTGGAGAGTACAGCATTTTCTTTGATATGGTGTAGGGTTTACTAGATAATCCTGGTGTGTTCGGAAGATTTGGCCACTCACTGCAGAAACAAGTGCGTTATTGCAACCAAACGCCAGAAAGACACATGGAACATCTCTTTTAACAGATACGAGCGTACGGTAACTTGGCTTTCGTCTGGCTAGGCTCCACAAACCTCAAAAACAGACTAAAGAAATTAATTGGTCCGTAGAGGCTGTATTTGTGTGTTATAGTTTATTTACTGCTATTGATCAATTTCGATCATACGGCCATTTCCAAGCTGTCCTAGAGGATATATCAAAGAAGCGTTTAAGACACAAACATAATCGAAAAGTAATTTCAATATTCAGAAATATAATAAAAATCTGAGAGCGGAAGAGAACGGCGTAGAATAAAAGCTTTTCAAATGCGCATGTGATGGGACCTTAGACTGGGTCACATGAATCCATGAGTGTATTCTCGGTACATCAATCCTTACATAATAATTACAATGTAGGTTAGCGTTGATACAAGCATGACCTTATTACGCAGTATCTATAGCATGCAGCCGTACCAGCGGGTTAGCCAAGGAACTGGAACATTTTGGCTTCCGTTATCGTATATTTTAATGCTTGTCTATTTTCGCGAGTAATTATTGCTCCAGATCGGAACAGCTAACCAAATACGGAGACTGATCGAGACAGTGGCTTTTTTCCATTGTAGCAGTGCATATGGTTTCCTAATACTTAACATCAGTTATGAAACTAATAATGGATAGAAAATATCGCTAGCGGACAGAGTTGGCAGCAGGCGTCTCCACGGTCGGGCGCGCTGCCGCAGGAAGAGCTGTTTGCATCAGCAGAGGTGGGGAGATGTGGATGGCTACCCAGCCGCCGGTGCCGTTGTAATGCTCTACCGGAACCACACACACACGCAGCGGCTGTTTCCGCGAGTCTTTTGTTGGCGCTGTCCGCGGCCCCAATTACTGCTACACGCTCGGCGCCAACCGCCGCTTGTGGACCACACTGCCGACGTGTGCCAGAAGAGGGCCTACCGAGAACAACGCCCCAACTGCCATACCGATCTTCTAAGAGTTTTTTTCTCGTCTACCAGTGTAGTGCTGCATAGGGTCATAAGCAGCGAGCTTGTCCGGGTTCATGACGTTAGGAAGTATTCCGCTAACAGTTGGTAAAATTGTTGCTTATTGAACGACAACGGGTTTCGCGACCTAAAGCCACATCGTCAGGTGCAACCTACACGTTAAAAAGCAAAGTACAGCGTCACCACTGTTGATATTAAAACTAACAACGGAATGTTTAAAATACACTCCTGGAAATTGAAATAAGAACACCGTGAATTCATTGTCCCAGGAAGGGGAAACTTTATTGACACATTCCTGGGGTCAGATACATCACATGATCACACTGACAGAACCACAGGCACATAGACACAGGCAACAGAGCATGCACAATGTCGGCACTAGTACAGTGTATATCCACCTTTCGCAGCAATGCAGGCTGCTATTCTCCCATGGAGACGATCGTAGAGATGCTGGATGTAGTCCTGTGGAACGGCTTGCCATGCCATTTCCACCTGGCCCCTCAGTTGGACCAGCGTTCGTGCTGGACGTGCGCTTCATCCAGTCCCAAACATGCTCAATGGGGGACAGATCCGGAGATCTTGCTGGCCAGGGTAGTTGACTTACACCTTCTAGAGCACGTTGGGTGGCACGGGATACATTCGGACGTGCATTGTCCTGTTGGAACAGCAAGTTCCCTTGCCGGTCTAGGAATGGTAGAACGATGGGTTCGGTGACGGTTTGGATGTACCGTGCACTATTCAGTGTCCCCTCGACGATCACCAGTGGTGTACGGCCAGTGTAGGAGATCGCTCCCCACACCATGATGCCGGGTATTGGCCCTGTGTGCGTCGGTCGTATGCAGTCCTGATTGTGGCGCTCACCTGCACGGCGCCAAACACGCATACGACCATCATTGGTACCAAGGCAGAAGCGACTCTCATCGCTGAAGACGACACGTCTCCATTCGTCCCTCCATTCACGCCTGTCGCGACACCACTGGAGGCGGGCTGCACGATGTTGGGGCGTGAGCGGAAGACGGCCTAACGGTGTGCGGGACCGTAGCCCAGCTTCATGGAGACGGTTGCGAATGGTCCTCGCAGATACCCCAGGAGCAACAGTGTCCCTAATTTGCTGGGAAGTGGCGGTGCGGTCCCCTACGGCACTGCGTAGGATCCTACGGTCTTGGCGTGCATCCGTGCGTCGCTGCGGTCCGGTCCCAGGTCGACGGGCACGTGCACCTTCCGCCGACCACTGGCGACAACATCGATGTACTGTGGAGACCTCACGCCCGACGTGTTGAGCAATTCGGCGGAACGTCCACCCGGCCTCCCGCATGCCCACTATACGCCCTCGCTCAAAGTCCGTCAACTGCACATACGGTTCACGTCCACGCTGTCGCGGCATGCTACCAGTGTTAAAGACTGCGATGGAGCTCCGTATGCCACGGCAAACTGGCTGACACTGACGGCGGCGGTGCACAAATGCTGCGCAGCTAGCGCCATTCGACGGCCAACACCGCGGTTCCTGGTGTGTCCGCTGCGCCGTGCGTGTGATCATTGCTTGTACAGCCCTCTCGCAGTGTCCGGAGCAAGTATGGTGGGTCTGACACACCAGTGTCAATGTGTTCTTTTTTCCATTTCCAGGAGTGTATATTCACAACGTTAAAAGATCACATGCATATCCATCGCTCCTAGTCAACATTTACTGTTCAGTGAATATTGTTAATACTATGGGGAGCGAAGGATAACTAGGCATGCTCCATTCATTTAGGACAAATTGCTAACAGGTCAAACTGGCGGTTAAAAGTCGTGTTTAAAATATGCATGTATCTAAAAAGAAAAAAGAAAAATATCTTATAATGAAAGGGCACTAAAAGTTTTTAAAGGGGCCGGATAGGCCATACATCCCACATAGTAATTTGTATGGTGCTACGACTAATCATGTTAACAGTGGCAATTTTTATATCGCCAGTCCTACCCCTTTAAAAACTTTTAGCGTCCTCTCACTAGAAAATATTTTTTCTTTCAGATGCAGGTGAATTTCAAAATACGGTTGTGTAGCCACGAATTCCACCTACCAAACTGTTTGTCATAAATGAAAGGAGCAAGTCTTTGTTACCTTTCGCTCGCAATAGTATTGGCAACATTCACTGAATAGTAAATTTTGTCTAGGATCGACGGGTATGTTTTTGATCTCATAACGTTGTGAGTATATTTTAGACATTCCTTTATTAATTTTAATACCTACAAAATGTGGTGACACTGTAGTTTGCTTTTTAACATGTACTCGTAGATTGCACCTGAGAATACGGCCTTAGTACGTGAAATCCGTTATGTTTCAATAACTGACAAATTTCCCTGCTTTTAGAGGAATTCTTCCTAACAGCACGCCTTTCAACAGCTACGGATTCCCAGCATATGAAATAGTTTGTGTTCGGCCCTTATAGATTGGTTTCATATTTTCAGGATACAACAAAACGATACACTCAGACGTACAGGACAAGTTCATCGCTGATAGAAAAAGAAAATACAATGCGTTTCAAAACGATTTATCTTCTTTCGCATGACTGTAACCAGCCTTTGTGGCCGAGCGGTTCTAGGCGCTTCAGTCCTGTACCGCGCTGCTGCTACGGTCGCAGGTTCGAGCCCTGCTTCCCGCATGGATGTGTGTGATGTCCTTAGGTTAGTTAGGTTTAAGTAGTTCGAAGTTTAGGGGACTGATGACCCCAGATGTTAAGTCCCACAGTGCTCAGAGCCATTTGAAGAAGACTATACTGTCGTCATAGCGTATAACTTTGGCCTAAAATTACCAACTTGTTATTATCACAACAACCATCAGACTTTATAACGGTATATCTTTAACATGAATTATGTTGTAACTTTGTGGTACTTTTTAAATCTGCTTTTAAGATCAATGAGTCCACTACAGGAAGAACGACAAACATCCGGCCGATAGACAAACTCGGCCCATGCTTTTGCCATGCGGCGTCCCAGTCGACATAAGGTTTTTCATGATCTAATTCATTATTTTCGAAGGACAATAGTGTTTAGGGGTTCGTAACAGAGTTCACACGCAGACTGGAGCGTCGAATCAAAACTTATACTATGGCTGAGATTCAAACCAACGCCTCCTGCTGACTAGGCAGTTCCGCTAACCACTGCGCCAATCTGGCACAGAGAATTTACACAACCTCCACAATCTAAATTCCCCGTCACACCAGAGCCCAGTCGGTACTATCCGTAAAGTCATACAGCATTGCCGAGGCTCTGTAACTACAGTGGAATACAGAATGAGATTTTCACTCTGCAGCGGAGTGTGCGCTGATATGAAACTTCCTGGCAGATTAAAACTGTGTGCCTGACCGAGACTCGAACTCGGGACCGTTGCCTTTCACGGGCAAGTGCTCTACCAACTTGCCCGCGAAAGGCAACAGTCCCGAGTTCAAGTCTCGGTCGGGCACACAGTTTTAATCCGCCAGGAAGTTTTACAGTGGAACACCACCTCAGCATCAAATGATATGGGGGATCCTGCCTGAGTTTTAGAGGAATACCAAGTGAACTGAGGCGTGAATGAGAATTTGGGCTGAGGAGGGAAGCGTGCTAGGGTAGTCCGTGCGAAGCAACTGTGTAACACCCCACCCGTCACTTATCTGGCTTTGGTGTATGCGGGTGCAATATCACCGAATTCAGCGTGGCGGAGCGGTGTCGTCGTGCGGACGTCGGCCGACCTCATTGTGCTGCAAGGCTGCGCTCGTCTATTCACTCCTAGCTATCTTGCTCAGTACATAGCTGAACCAAAACTTCCTATCTCCAAGCTCAATCGTTCCGTTTGCTAAGTCCTAAACTGCAGAGATGCTCACTCTTTCTCAGACAAGCTGAGTGAGGAACGCCATGTCTGCACTCTAGGCAAGCTGGGAACGGAAGACCTCTATGGAGACTTCTGCCAGTCCGCTCTTCACCTCGGTTTCCTCTCCAGCAAAATCACTTACGCCAATTGCAGTGCAAGTCGCGTTAATTATGTGTCGCTTCCCAGCGCCGACCAATGCCTGCTCTGGGAAGTGAACCAATTCCCACAAAGTTTCCCTTCCTCTCAACTTCTGCTATTTAGCTGCTCCCAGGCCACCCATCAAGGTTAGCGTCTGCACAAACACCAATTTTTCCGGAATTCTGACTCCCAGGAGAGTACTTCAAATTCCTTGGTCCTATGTTCCCATCGCAGGCCGGCGTATTTCATGCTGTCGCTCTTCACCTGCTTTACTTCAGGCTCTGTGGACCGTGAATTCACCGTGAAGTTGCTATAGTCATGAACACGCATAATTTGACCTCTGTTGACCGCTCCACCATAGCTTTGCGTGGCTTTCTCGCATGTTTCACAGAAAACGGGACGATGGACATTTATCAACAGGCACAAAGTTCTCCGTCTGTTTCCCGGTACACCAGCATGGAGTCGGGGTCAACCACCCACTCACTGTCACTCATCTTAAGGTGGCTGGAGGCCGCGCCGCGTTACTGCTTTCTCAGAGCCTGAGCCGCCCTAAGCTGCCTATTGTCGCTTCCATTCGCCGTTGCCCAGCCGGCCATGGTCAACTCTAAATACTTCCCTGGGGTAAACTAGCGTCCAGTAAATCGAATCGTTTCCACAATGTTTTCATGTCGTGTGAATTACTTTAAAACCATCACCCAACATTAATTATTCCTATACGTCCATACTATACCCTCTACAAGATGCATTGTGCCTTGTTAGTCATTTTGTTCAGCCCTACTGTGCGCTCAACGTGAGTTAGGTGATCTTTGTCCGCAGCTCGTGGTCGTGCGGTAGCGTTCTCGCTTCCCACGCCCGGGTTCCCGGGTTCGATTCCCGGTGGGGTCAGGGATTTTCTCTGCCTTGTGATGACTGGGTGTTGTGAGATGTCCTTAGGTTAGTTAGGTTTAAGTAGTTCTAAGATCTAGGGGACTGATGACCATAGCTGTTAAGTCCCATAGTGCTCAGAGCCATTTGAACCATTTAGGTGATCTTTAATGACTTCATGTAAGGGGCATAGTTCTTGCCATCTTACAAGTGTGGCTGGTTGGCCTACAGATTAGTGCATTTGCTATTGCGGCAGAGTCCTGGGCTAAGACATTTGTCTAAGTACTCGGCCGAGTGACTTCAGAGAAGATTCGAATGATTACACACGTACGAAAGGGGAAGTGGCGAGTCAGTCTGCGTTTCGTTAATGACGTGATTAGTTGTGATTCGAAATATGGTTTCGAGAAGAAGAAAAATCAGTAAACTGAAGAGACTAACATGTCGTGGTCGGGATTCACAGTCATGCGGAATTTTTTAAAGGACATCATATTCGCCATTGACTGTAGAAGTTATTTATTTCACAACTGCAATTTCGGCCTTTTCAGGAGTTCGTTTTTTCCGCAGGCTGTTGCAGAATGGAATAACAGAGAATTTTGTGAAGGTGGTTAGATGAACCTTCTGCCAGGAACTTGATTTGCAGAGTGTCCGTGTACAAGGAGATGTAGATGAAATAAACTACGACCTTCGGAAAGAAAGTGTTAAGAAAAATATTGGGACCTAAGTCGGAAAATGTAATGTTTACAAGAAGGAAGAACATAGAATTCCACATGCTGTTCAAAGCGCCCCATGTGACAGTTGTAAGAAAGAGCAGAAGTTTCGGTGAAGGAGGCAATAAACCGCCGACTAAGTAAGCAAGCATGTATCAGAAAGGGACGCTCGCTACGGAAGGTCCGTTCACTGACTCGACTGATGGCAGTACCCGAGTAAAGCGCGAGTATATCGCCAAGCCAAGCCGGGCGTGGACGAGGTACTTATTCTGCCGACAAAAATGGAATAATTGTTAATCCACTGTCTCGGTCGCCACACGGACCGCGCATTCGAACGTCGACGTTGAGCTTGCCGATTTTCTGAAGTAGTAACGTTAAGAAAAGGACCATGGTGAGTCTTTCAGGACGTGTAGAGCAAAATCAAGCATGACAGATATTCTGGACTTGCGTCTGCGCGTAGACCAATGCTGTGGAAGATTGCCACCTACTTCACATGAACGCCATCTCTCTTCAAAGAGTCTGGAGACGCCGTATTGGCTTTTAGTTTGAAACCTATATTTGGTGGGTTTTACATTATAACTTACGTCCTATGGACATATGTTGTTTCGAAGCACCAGCACTTGGTCTCTCGAAGACCTGTCGTTTACTGGTACGATGAGAGCGCTAAAATGACGAGAAGCGTCATATTGACCGTAAAATAATTTTCCAATTGTAACTTGCGTGTTATGGAAGTATGCCGTTTCAAGGCAAAGGCACATTAAAGATTCAACAAAAAATACATTTTGCATCGTACGATTTGTAACAACTAAATGTTGGTTAACAAAATATCTGTGATTAAAGCCTTCAGTTGAAACATAGAGACAGGATCGGATGCTGCGGAAGTTCCGTGCAGAGCGATGGATAGAGACACAGAGTTACAAAGTGGTGCATGATGTGTTGCAGGCTAGCGTCTTATTAAAAAACCAACTTTTTTTAAATCACCTTCACGTTTTCTAAGAGGTTTCTTAAAAATTTAATACAGATAGACCTGTGTGTGTGTGTGTGTGTGTGTGTGTGTGTGTGTGTGTGTGTGTGTGTGTGTATCAACCGATTCAACCGATTCCAACCTAACTTGGTACACACATTCTTTACTGTCAGACGACAGTCGCAGTTGGTTAAGAAATACATAGCTCTCATAGTTCAGGGGATACGACATCACACACAACGAGATGCGTGAAAATCTGCCTCATCAAGCATGAAGTTTAAATTTACAACTTCTGTGCTGCTAACTCTATGCGTAATAAGTTTCGGAGATGGTATCCCATAGCATAGCTAAATCCACCTACAAAATTATATCATGGTATCATACACACTTCAAGAGCACACATTAGCAATTCGTTGTGCAGATAGGATCCAAGTATGCCGATTAATGTACGTACGCAAACGTGCCACTGTACAACACATAGTTCAAGATATATCACGCCATCAGCATGGAGCTGCGTGAAAAAATAGCGCCTCAAGCGTGAAGTTTTAATACATTTATTCTTAACTGCTAAGACACTTGTAGAGCCGAATCAACTGAAGGAAATCGCTCACATCTGGCAGCACTTTTGACTACTTTCAACTTCGAAGCACAAACGGTTGTAGGCGAAAATAATGGCTGTCTATAGAGCAATGAAAAAGCGTAGGCATAGAGACGATTACAAAATTGCATTGTAGATACGTGAAGCAAGTGCGCCCAGCGTTTAGAAACAGTCCAGGATGTTTGTACTATTGTTCCTGTGGTGTCACCGCCAGACACCACACTTACTAGGTGGTAGCCTTTAAATCGGCCGCGGTCCGTTAGTATACGTCGGACCTGCGTGTCGCCACTCTCAGTGATTGCAGACTGAGCGCCGCCACACGGCAGGTCTAGAGAGACTTCCTAGCACTCGCCCCAGTTGTACAACCGACTTTGCTAGCGATGGTTCACTGACAAAATGCGCTCTCATTTGCCGAGACCATAGTTAGCATAGCCTTCAGCTACGTCATCTGCTACGACCTAGCAAGGCGCCATTACCAGTTACTATTGATACTGAGTCATGTACCGTTAAGAGCGACGCTCGTCATTAATGGATTAAAGTTAAGTATTCCACCAGCTACGCCCGTTTTTGTAAAGTCTAATTTCCTTGTCTGTTCCAGACCTCACGCCAGCCTGCGCTTTTCGGCTTCCTCTCATACCCGGTGTTGGCTCTCCTGACAACCCACAACAGTTTCATAACAAAAAAGGTGTTTTTACGAACACATGGAAATGAATTTTTTTTTATAGTGGACTAAAAACACACCTCATTGTTTTTCTAGTAGAAAATTGGCAACATGGTTACTGGGGCCAATGCCTGGTTTGTCAGTTAGTATTCTATAAATATTGGATATTACGCAAATGAAAGTGCATTTTCTCACAGGAATGTATTGTTCTTTTGGCGTTATCAACAAGGGGATTTTCATTAGTTGCAGAAAGATAATTTGAACTCTCTTGTATGGTCTTGTATTTCACAAGTTCTAAATATTTTCATATGAATCACCTGAATACAAATGACAGCTCCGCCAATGGACTGCCCTTTTTTGCCTTTTCTACGCGATACTACGGCCATGTTTATCTGCGCATATCACTGTTCCATAACTGTTGTCACTTCAGTGTACGTAATCATGTATCAAAAAAGAACGCTCGCCAAAAAAAAAAAAAAAAAAAAAAAAAAAATGTTCAAATGGCTCTGAGCACTATGGGACTCAACTTCTGAGGTCATTAGTCCCCTAGAACTTACAACTACTTAAACGTAACTAACCTAAGGACATCACACACATCCATGCCCGAGGCAGGATTCGAACCTGCGACCGTAGCGGTCTCGCGGTTCGAGACTGCAGCGCCTAGAACCGCACCGCCACTTCGGCCGGCTCGCCACAAAAGATTCATTTGCTGACTCGACTGATGACAACGACTGAGTAAACTGCAGGTGTATCGCGCCAAAGTTAAGGCGGTCTTGAAGGGGGTATTGTTCCCTTCGAGAAAATGGAACACTTGTTTATACACTGTCGCGGCCGGATTGCTTATTCGTTGCCAGGCCGGACACTGACTGTATTGTCTCGGCCCAGCTCTCGATGGATCTAGTACGACCTAAAGGGCCGTTAACACCCCACAGTAGAACTGCCAGTGACGTAGCTGGGCTAAGACGCTGGGCTCGTGTACAGAGTTGCACGCCCAGTACCCCGGCAGCCGGGCCGTGGGCAGAGGGCAGCCAGCAGGCGTAGCGCCACGCCGCTTATGATCGGCTGTGGCCGTCTCGCCGTGAGTCAGCGCGGCGCAGCGCGGCGGCTGCCGTGGGCGGCGCCGGATCTCGCCTATACGGCGGCCGCTATTCGGGGTCGGCCCGCGGTACAGGCGAGGCGGGCAGGCGCCACGCCGTGTCAAGGTCGCCCTGGCTCCAGGCAACTCGCGCGCCCATCGCGGGCCACGCCACGCCGCAGCCGGCCCAGGAGCGGAAGTCACGCGTACAGGGCAACGCGGGACCGAGCAACAGTAGGTCGCTGCTACGATACGGTAGCTGGAGGCGGCAGAAGCTATCATCGTTCAGCAACTGCGGGACAGGCCGGGGCGCACAGCTTCCAGTCGCGAGAGAGTGCGCCGACATCGAAATCTGCATCCGTACGTCTTTTTCTTCTGCTGTCAGACTACTAAATGGTTAGATGTGGCTCACCAGAACTTCTGCACGAATCTCTTCATAGCAGGGTACCACCACCCGCCTATGGGGCCGAGGACGCTAACTCACGTCTGGTGCTCGACCAGGAGGTAAGCTTGTTCGAATCTTGGTGGTGGTTTGGTCGGCAAGTGGAGGACAAGTACTAGTGTATAGTCTATGGTCACCAGTCTTTACACTGTGTCCTGGACTTAGTTCCAAACCCTCTCTTACAGTGACACTGTTGGTAGAGATCCATCCTTCAGATGGAGCCTGCGGGCATGAACTCGGAAAATCTTTCGAATAAGGCGACTGAACCTGCCCTTCAGAGTCTCCCAGCCATTTGTGCCATACGACTTTACTTTTTTTGGCACTTACACCCAACGTTCGCCATTATTTTTTTAAAATAAATTTCAATCCCTCTCTTTCTCTATAGTTATTGACTTACACGGTTCTGGAAATCTCAAATTGACTCCGTATTTTTAGATTTTCAAAAGGCATTCGTAACACCCCACCCATCACTTATCTGGTTTTGGCGTCTGTTCGCCCCAGCTAATTGACTAATAGATCAACAGAGAGTGCAAAAACTGCCGCAATATCGAATAACGCAAAGAAAGTAATAAGGCCCTGAGACTCCTGATTGAACTGGGATGGCAGTGTTGACATTGATTCAGAATTGATCCCTTTTAATTAAAAAGGGGTGCACATTGATGTTATATTCAGCTATTGAACACCAGATGGAAATGTTGAACATAAAATTAATTAAGAAAGTGACTTGGGATTTCAACTAATTGATTGAGAACAGATGCAGTCGATTAGCACAAATTTATTTTAACTCACTACCTTCAATCATCACATTACATGACTCTCCTAACAGGCAGTGGGAATAAATTGCGTTTACGTGGAGTAAAGCGCTATAAATCAAAATTAATTCCTATCAACTGATTCAGGCGTAATGCGAAGTGTGAGAAGAATTCTACAATACACGGCCCATGAAACCCTTGTGGAAACTTTGCCGACGTGATCCAACAAATTAATCAGTGGCCTAACTCAAGCCAGAGCGGGAGCAATATCACCGAATTCAGCGTAGTGTGGCGGCGGCATCGTGCGGACGTCGGCCGACCTCGTGGTGCTGCAAGGCTGCGCTCTTCTATTCACTCTTAGCTATCTTGCTTAGTACATAGCTGAACGAAAACTTTGTATCTCCAAGCTCAATCGTTCCGTTTGCTAAGTCCTAAACTGCAGAGATGTTCGTTCACTCTCTCACGCAAGCTGAGTAAAGAACGCAACGTCCGCACTCTAGGTAAGCTGGGTACAGAAAAACCTCTACGGAGACTTCTGCCGGTCCGTTCTTCGCCTCGGTTTCCCCCCAGCAAAATCACTTACGCCAATTGCAGCGCCAGGCGCGTTAATTATGCGTCGCTTCCCAGCGCCGACCAGTGTCTGCTCTGGGAAGTGAACAAATTCCCACAAAATTTCCCTTCCTCTCAACTTCTGCTATTTAGCTCCTCCCAGGCCAGCCATCAAGGTTAGCATCTGCATAAAACACCAATTTCTCCGAAATTCTGTCTCCCAGGAGAGTACTTCAAATTCCTTGGTCCTACCTTCCCATCAGAGGCTGGCGTATTTCATTCTGTCGCTCTCGACCTGATTTACTTCAGACTCTGGAGACCGTGAATTCAGCGTGAAGTTGCTGTAGTCACACGCATATTTCGGCCTCTGTTACCGCTCCACTGTAGCTTTGCGCGCCTTTCTCGCATGTTTCACTAAAAATGGGATGACGGACATTTATCAACAGGTGTAGAAGTTCTCCGTCTGCTTCCCGGTACACCAGCATGGGGTCAACCACCCCCTCACTGTCACCCATCTTAAGGCAGCTGGAGGCCGCTCCCTGTTACTGCTTTCTTAGCGTTTGAGCCACCCTAAGCTGCTTATTGTCGCTTTCCTTCGCCGCTCCCCAGCCGCACGCCACGGTCAACTCTGAATACTTCCCTGGGATGAACTAGCCTAAATCGATGCGTATCCACAAAGTTTTCATGTCATGTGAATTGCTTTAAAACCATCACCCAACATTAATTATTCCAATACGTCCATACTATACCCTCTACAAGATGCACTGTGCCTTATCAGTCATTTTTGTTCAGCCCTACTGTTCGCTCACGTGAGTTCGGTGATCTTTAATGACTTCATGTAAGGGGCATAGCTGTTGCCATCTTACACTTTTGAGACTGCTCCTCACCATCAACTTATAACACAGTTGCTTACCCATGGAGTATCGTCTCGGCTCTGCTAGTAGTTTCCTGTTGGAAAGATTACAGTTCGTAGTAACTGAACAAAAGTCATCGAGTACAACAAAAGCGGTATTCAGTGTTCCCAATGAAGTGTTATAGACCCTCTTCTATTCCTAATCTACATAAACGATTTAGGAGACAATCTGAGCATCCATGTTTGAATGTTTGCAGATGATGTTGTCATATGCCGTCTATTACTGTCATCAGAACATCAGAACCCATTGCAAAATGATTTAGACAAAATATCTGTATAGTGTGAGATGTGGTAATTGACCATAAATAATGAAAAGTCTGAGGTCATCCACATGAGTGCTAAAAGGAATTCGCTAATTTTCGGTTACATGATAAATGACATGAATTTAAAGACTGTCGATTCAACTAAATATCTAAGAATTAAATGAATTAGTATGACACACAAATGTCATACTAACAAATGTAAACCCACCTGATGATGGACTTTAAACCTTTGAAACGCATCGTTGAGATAAATAAACAGTGACTGGTAACAGTAAACTTGTTGTTTCATTTAATGTTAATAACAGTCACGGTAAAGCCTAACCTAAAATGTTCGCATTGAAATCAAACAATTACTATTATGGCAACTTAAATTGGAACTATCATATAGAGAATGTTGTGGGGAAAGCAAACCAAAGACAGCGTTTTATTGGGTTTTATTGGCAAGACTCTTAGAAGATGCGACAGGTCTACTAAAGAAACTGTCTACACTATGCTTGTCTGTCCTCTGCCAGAGTAGTGCTGACTGGGATGAGATTCTTACCAGACACGATTGTCGGAGGACAACGAGAAAGTTCGAAGAAGACCAGCTCGTTTCGCATTATCGCGAAATTGGGGAGAGAATGTCACGGATATGATATGCGAGCTGAGTTGGGAATCATTATAACACCGGCGTTTACGTTGCTGCGAGACCTTTTCACGAAATTTTGATCTCCTGTGTTCTTCTCGGAATGCGTAAATATTTTGCTGATACCCATCTATGCAGGGAAAAATGGTTGTAGAAAAATAAGAGAAATCAGACCTCACACGGAAAGGGTTAAGTGTTTCATTTTCCCGCATGCTTTTAGAGAAATTGTGTGAAAGTAGTTTTATGAGCCCTCGACCAAGCACATAAGTATTAATTGAAGAGCTGCCATGCAGATGTGGATATATTTTCTCCCTCTAATATTAATTAAGCTTCCAGTAATTTCTCATAGTCAACGATATTGTATCCTTTCATCTAATTTTGCTCATTACATTATATTTATTTATGCTGCCAAGTTTTCCACTAACAAAACACTAAGTAAAAATTTCAATTTTCCTGTAGATACTTGCGTCGTGGGCTAACAGCTTCACAGGGCTACATACTCCATCTGCTAGCTTAGTTACAGGCACTGATGAGCCAATCATTATGGCCGCCTGCTTAATAGCATGTTGTTCCACCTTTGGAAAGCAATCCAGCAGCGATTCCTCAAGCCTTTGGTTGGTCCCCAGAGGTATGTAGCACCAAATGTCTCTGCACTGGTCATGCAATTGCAATCACCCTACAGTATCCCAGGAGTATTCCATCGGTTTTAGATCATGTGAATTTGGAGGCCAGTATATCAACATGAATTCACTACCATGCTTCTCAAATTACTGCAACGCGGTTCAGGCCTTGTGATATAATTCTGCTAGAAGATGCCATCGCGGTCGGGGAAGACAATCTTGAAGGTAAGCAGGTAGTTCGTAACAATGTCCACATGAACCACATCTCCCTTGATCTCTTCTACAAGTATCATTGAAGCCCACGTTAATAGCCCCTATAGCGTAATACTGTCTCCACAGATATGATTCCGCTCTGCATGTTTCGAGCAGCTATTCCCCTGGATGACGACAAGAGTAACAATATTAGTGATTCGCCCGACCAGGTGAAACGTTTCCATCGATCCACGATCCAACCTGCAGTGCCACTACGATCAAAATTGACTACGTTGTTGGGTCGTCTGTTGCGGACCCCACTCCTCCGAAACACTTTTGCCTGCACTAGCGTTCTCCGCGTTGTCAGATCTGGCCCATATCGCGCCTATCCTACTGTACACAGCGGGAAAGCCTCTAGCCTCCAGGATCTGCAGTAACACGTGTTTTCACCGTCCTTCCGCCGCTTTCCATGAATTCTCAAAACAGTAGCAAGTGAACAGCCGCCCAGATTCGACGTTTCCGTTATACTCGTTCCCAGTCGCTGGGCCATTAACTGCCCTTTAATAAAGTAGTGGATTCCACTATTTTCTGTCCATATCGTCGCTAGATTGATTCCCCATTCGTTTAGTCTCCCCTTATGTAATGGAAATTATTCTTGAGAACGTGAGACCACAGTTTGTGTTCGATGTCGCGATCCTTCGAGAGTATCGCAGATAAGTTCTAAGAACTGAAAGCAAGCATGTAAACAACTATCGGCGCAGCAGACATACGACGGATCTGCTTTCCCCATGTGAGGCGGGGGAGATCAAAGATGTACCACGAACATCTTACCCGTCCTCCACGGCACGTATCAACTACAAACCACTTCAATAACATAATGATACAACTGGAGGATGGAATACATCAATGAATGCAAAGTGCGGTAAGGTCGACGAGGCGGTTGGGAACAGGAGAGGTCCTGTGACCTCAGCTTTGAAATCGCGCCATACGTTTTGTCCGACCAAAAATGTCATTCATACTTATTTAATGGGAAATTTTATCCTCTTTATTTTCACATATAGTCAACATTCCAGAGAATCGTGTCGTTTCCGAGTTATAAGCGAAAAACCAAAAGAAGTCCCATGTTTAGTGGGTTGCTCTATTTCTTCACCAATTCAAAGGCCGAAATTTTTGTAGAACTTTAAAAATTCGGATTCACCACTCTCATAAACATTCAGAAGGCTTGTCAAAACACTTCCACAAAACTTTCCACTGTTTGGTTTTTCTGACACCACTTGACTGGACTATAAATATGGGTTCTAAAAGCATACCGTGAGAGCTATGAGCACTTGTTCAGTGGAAAAGGCGTGTTTCGCACCGTGTAAAATAATCAAGTGAACATAGTTTTTAAGGTATGCACTTTAGATCCGATGTTTACTAGACGTTCTTGCTTGTAATGGTCGTTCCTGTCATATCCCAGAGTATTGACCATTCCTCGTCGGACACCCTGTATATACACTGAAGCGCCAAAGAGACTGACACAGGCATGCGGTTTCAAAGATACGTAAACTCGCAGAATACGGCGCTGCGGTCGGCAAGGCCTATACAGGGTGGTCGGAAATTCCCGTTACAAACTTCTACGATATGTAGAGGGTAGTGAGTACATAATATTTTGAATAGGAACTCACGTCCGGAAACGTATCGTTTCCGTTCTACGACAGTTTCAATGCAGATGATTATCTCATCCTCATCCACGTGAGGAATGTGCTTAGGCGAGACCCAGTACAATCGTTGCAATCCATTTGAATAGAATACTGACTCTTTCCGTTACTACTTACGCATCTGCATTACAACTTACACCTTTTGGTTTACATTAGTCGACAACATCAAGAACCCTGCATCTACGATACCAGCCGCAATCTACCGATGCATTACAACAGCGGCTCTATCTGGCGACCACCAACGTTGTTATACACATTGTACTTCCGAAATATGTTCTGGTACACTCTCTCCATCCCACCTGGTGTCTTTTCAGTGTCTTGTGCAGCGGCTAGAACTCGTGCCAGCAGATCTTCCTGTGTCTCTACAGCTGTTTCATAAATTATGCTCTTCATACGACTCCACAAGAAGTAGTCCATAGGGGTTAAATACGGCGATCGCGGCTGCCACGTGGTTGGACCACCATGGCCTATCCATCTTTCATCATACCGTCTGTTGAGATGTCTCCGGACAGCCAGTGAAAAGTGAGATGGTGCTCCATTATGCTGAAACCCCATTTCCTGACGGACATTCAATAGCACAGCTTCCAAGAACGGGTCCATTAAGTGTCGTAGGAAGACTAAGTATATGGGACCCGTGAGCTTGGATGGAAGGAGACATTTCTCTTGCCCAAAGCAGACGTTGACGAGGTATTCTGAACTGAAACTGTCGTAGAACGGAAACGATACGTTTCCGGACATGAGTTCCTATTCAAAATGTTATGTACTCACTACCCTCTACATGTCCTTGAAGTTTTTAACGGGAATTTCCACCACCCTATATAAGACAAGAAGTGTTTGGCGCAGTTGTTAGATCGATTACTGCTGCTACAATGGCAGTTTTCCAAGATTTAAGTGAGTTTGAACATGGTGTCATAAACGGTGCACGAGCGATGGGGCACAGCATCTCCGAGGTAGCGATGAAGAGGGGATATTCCCGCACGACTATTTCGCGAACGGACCTTTAATATCAGAAATCCGGTAAAACATCAGATCTCCGACATCGTAGCTCCCGGAAAAATATCCTGCATGAAGGGAACCAACGACGGCCGAAGAGAATCGTTCAAAGTGACGGAAGTGCAAACGTCGGCAAACTGCTGCAGATTTCAATGCTGGGCCATCGACATGTGCCAGCGTGCGAACCATTCAACAAAACATCATCGATATGGGCTTTCGGAGCCGGAGACCCACTCTTGCCCTTGATGACTGCACGACACAAAGCTTACTCCCCGCCTGCGCCCATCAACACCGACAGCGAACTGTTGTTGACTGGAAACATGTTGCCTGGTCGGACGAGTCTCGGTTCAAATTGTATCGAGCGGATGGACATGTACGGGTAGGAAGACAAGCTCATGAATCCATGACACTGCGTGTCAGCAGGGGACTGTTCTCACTGGTGGAGGGTCTATAATGGTGTGGAGTGTGTGCGGTTGGAATGACACGGAACCCCTGGTGCGTCTAGATACGATGTGACAGGTGACACTTACTTAATCACCCTGTCTGAACACCTGCATCCATTCATGTCCATTATACATTCCGACGGACTTGAGAGAAACTCCAGCAGGACAATGAGACACCCTGCACGTCCGGAATTGCTACACAGTGTCTCCAGGAACAATTTTCTGAGTTCAAACGCTTCCGCTGGCCACCAAACTTCCCAGACATGAACATTTATTGAGCATATCTGGGATGGTTTGTAACGTGCTGTTCAGAAGAGATCTCCACCCCGTCGTACTCTTACGGATTTATAGGCAGCCCTGCAAGATTTATGGTATTAATTACCTTCAGTACTACTTCAAACATTAGTCGAGTCCATGACACGTCGTTTTGTAGCACTTCTACATGCTCGCGGGGCCCCTTCACGGTGTTAACGAGGTGTACCAGTTTCTTTGGCTCTTCAGAGTATAAAGATGTTCGCCTTTCTTTGGGTCATCCTAAGCTCGTGTACAGTATTCATTAGACTGCATTCAGCTATCGTTTGCAATCTAATTCGCACCGAGGCTGCTAACATTGAGTTTCGCTATCCAAGTTTACTCGCTGCGCACGCGTGTTAGAGCTGCGGGCTGGGGTCTACGGCGCCTGGTTGCTGCCACTACTGCTGCTGGTGATGAGAGCGGTGCTCGCGTGACGGGGCTGCCGGTCGTGATTGCGGAGCGCTGCCTTCCCAGAACAGCCACAGCTCGTAATGGCGGCAATTTGTAGCCCGCGAGAGCGCGCCACACTCACAAAAAGCCTGCGACGCCGGTAGCCGCTGATCAGGGAACCACTCCGCCTTCCCGCGTTCCACCGCTCCTCCAGAGAAAGCTCGGGAGAGTCAAAAGTCCCAACCACAACTCCCGCGGCCGCTGCAAAGCAGCCCAGCGAGGGGCAGTAACTACACGATAAGGAGTTCCCCGCACTTTCTGTATTCGTTATAAATGATTATAGCAATGAAGTGTGGCATAGTCGTGATGTGCTTTGCATCTACATGTAACGTCTACGAATGACTGAAGAGCTTCAGAGACTATACCCTTTATTATGAAACTTAAACACCACTCAAGGGTTATGTACACCAAAGAGCCAAAGAAACTGGTACACCTGCCTGAAATCGTGTAGGCACCACGAGCACGCAGAAGTGCCGCAACACGACTAATGTCTGAAGTACCGCTGGAGGAAATTAGCACCGTGAATACTGCAGAGCTGTCCATAAACCGTATGAGTACGAGTGGTGGAGATCTCTTCTGAACAGCACGTTGCAGGGCATCCCAGACATGCTCAATAACGTTCATGTCTGGTGAGTTTGGTGGCCAGTGGAAGTGTTTAAACTCAGAAGAGTGTTCCTAGAGCCACTCTGTAGCAACACTGGACGTGTGGGGTGTCGTACTGTCCTGATGGAATTGCCAATTCCGTCGGAATGCACAATGGACATCACTGGATGCAGGTGACCAGACAGGATGCTTACGTAAGTGTCACCTGTCAAGACTCGTGTCTAGACGTATCAGGGGCCCCATATCACTCCGACTGCACACACGCCACACCATTCCACAGCCTCCATTAGCCTGGACATTCCCCTGCTGACGTGCAGAGTCCATGGATTCATAAGGTTGACTCCATACCTGTACACGTCCATCCACTCGATACAATTTGAAACGAGACTCGTCCGACCAGGCAACATGTTTTCAATCATCAACAGTGCTATGTCGGTGTTGACGGGCCTAGGAAAGGCGTAAAGCTTTGTGTCATGCAGTCATCAAGGGTACACGAGTAGGCCTTCCGCTCTGAAAGCTCACATCGATGATGATACGTTGAATGGTTCGCACGCTGACACATGTTGATGGCCCAGCACTGAAATCTGCAGCAATTTGCGGAAAGGTTGCACTTCTGTTACATTGAATGACTCTCTTCAGTCGCCGTTGGTCCCGTCCTTGCAGGATCTTTCTCCGGCCCAGTGATGTCGAAGTTCTGATGTTTTACCGGATTCCTGATATTCATGACACCCTCGCGAAATGGTCGTTCGAGAAAGTCCCCACTTCATCTCTACTTCTGAAATGTGTCCCATGGCTCGTGCGCGGACTATAACATCACTTTCAAACTCACTTAAGTCTTGATAACTTGCCATTGTAGCAGCATTAACCGATCTAACAACTGCCAACTGCGTCAGATATTTATTGTATTATATAGGCCACAGCCCCGTATTCTGCCTCTTTACATATCTCTGTATTTGAATACGCATGCCGATACCAGTTTCTTTGGCGCATTTGTGTATTACGTTAAACCTGCTCCGACTAGCCGACTGCTGCCTATAAGGCTGTACGAGGAGTGGTCTGTCATACAGGCTGTAACAAAAATGTATGGCACAAATTACGGGACACACTTTTCACATATAGACGCAGAAATTATGCTACATGAACATGGGACTGGAAACGCTTTGTTGCCATGCTACAACGCTTTGTTGCCATGCTACAACCCTTTTCTCCAACTCATTAATCATAGGTAACACACAAGGACAGAACGTCAGAATAGTGGGGAACATGCACTCTTGTTGACGTCTGGTTACGTTGTGCAGACCCCAGTTTGTTGTTTTCAATGTCCGTGCTGCCACGTAACGTACGTCATTGCTTGTTTACAGCCAACATCAACTGTTCCAGAAATCAATATGAACGTTGGAAGCACACGGGGTACTACGTAGAGCTTGAAAGGTCTCTGTTGGATTCCTTTCATGTTAATTTCTTAAATCTGTTGTCATTTACGGCATAAATACCTCTTCTACATTTACTGTGGCGTTTCTGACTATCTGGGAGGAGACTGAGTAGTGGAACGTGTTACTTTTACACATAAACAAGAACGATCTGTCACACTACTACACTTTAAAACACAGTTTATATGTAATTCATGTCACACAGTCTCATACGGAACTTACATCCGCTTTCTTTTATATACTGTATATGATAAGATACTGTCACCCCCTTCCCTTCTGTGTGAGAGGATCAATGAGCAAATGTATTTCTAGTTGCATGCTTGAGGGTAGCAGACAAGCCTGTCTGCTAGAGAACTGTAGGACCAACGTCGGAACAGGTAGCTACGCTTTCTAAAAGCAGAGAGGTTTCTATTCTTAGTATGGTCCTGTCCGTCCCTTGTCATGTTGGTATAGGAAGCTGCCCCTCTGGCCACTTCCGTTTGTATTTGTGAGCCACCCCCAGGAAGGGACCACGGCAGTCTGTCCGCGGCGAGCGTCTGAAGTGGTAAGATCTCCGGCTAAGCGCGTGTCTGCTAAGTCCGTAGGACAATGGATTTCTTAAGTTCAGCCTAACTGAAAATTTAATCACCTTTATTTCAGGTTTAGCTCTAAAACATCTAATGTTATCTTAAATTGCAGCGCAGTGTATTTCGAGTGTGAAGTTCAGAATATCTTCCAGTAGTTACTTTGTCACTACCTTGTGAGTAAAGTGGAACCACGTGTTGATCAGTAACTCTAACTAAGATCATCAATCTTAAATGCGAATGTGCGTGAGATTATAACGTCTCGTCTTGACAATATTTTTCAATATAGCAACTTTTCTTTACGTTCAACCCACGTGGGGTGTACTTTTTGAGACCAGTACCACGTGCTTATACAGTTGTTTGACCCATGAGGTTAACAGTAAGACGATAGTAACCAGTTCGAGGTTTTTCTTTAGTAAATTGCGTTTCGATGTAATTTATTTTAATTATCAAAGTTATTGTGGAGTTACACTCTTTGTGTAAACCAAGTTGACCACGTGAAGCATGTGGTGTAAGCATCAAATAGCACTCAGCTATTCTTTTCGGGAAGATTTCACAGAGAGTTAGTATGAATTTAGTATACCAGTGTGCGGTAATTTCATGACGGACAGGATTGCGCTACGAACGTAACTTCTTTGGGTGAAAATTGAATCGGTTGGTTGTGGTTAATTTCCTCTTGCATATGTTTCAACGTTCTTCGTGTGTTCTTTTATGAATGCAGTGTTGTATGCAGTCTCCCAATCTTGGCTCGATATTTGATGTGTTCCGTAAGATTACAAACTCACATTTCCACAGTCCTAAATAAGGCACCAGCTTAGTTATGACTCACATTTGATATGCTGAAATTTCAATGATCAATGTTAAAATAAATTTCCAAATATAAACAGATTTATTTCTTTTTATTTAAATTCTCTTATATATATATATATATATATATATATATATATATATATATATATATATATATATATATATATATACTCCTGGAAATGGAAAAAAGAACACATTGACACCGGTGTGTCAGACCCACCATACTTGCTCCGGACACTGCGAGAGGGCTGTACAAGCAATGATCACACGCACGGCACGGCGGACACACCAGGAATCGCGGTGTTGGCCGTCGAATGGCGCTAGCTGCGCAGCATTTGTGCACCGCCGCCGTCAGTGTCAGCCAGTTTGCCGTGCCATACGGAGCTCCATCGCAGTCTTTAACACTGGTAGCATGCCGCGACAGCGTGGACGTGAACCGTATGTGCAGTTGACGGACTTTGAGCGAGGCCGTATAGTGGGCATGCGGGAGGCCGGGTGGACGTACCGCCGAATTGCTCAACACGTGGGGCGTGAGGTCTCCACAGTACATCGATGTTGTCGCCAGTGGTCGGCGGAAGGTGCACGTGCCCGTCGACCTGGGACCGGACCGCAGCGACGCACGGATGCACGCCAAGACCGTAGGATCCTATGCAGTGCCGTAGGGGACCGCACCGCCACTTCCCAGCAAATTAGGGACACTGTTGCTCCTGGGGTATCGGCGAGGACCATTCGCAACCGTCTCCATGAAGCTGGGCTACGGTCCCGCACACCGTTAGGCCGACTTCCGCTCACGCCCCAACATCGTGCAGCCCGCCTCCAGTGGTGTCGCGACAGGCGTGAATGGAGGGACGAATGGAGACGTGTCCTCTTCAGCGATGAGAGTCGCTTCTGCCTTGGTGCCAATGATGGTCGTATGCGTGTTTGGCACCGTGCAGGTGAGCGCCACAATCAGGACTGCATACGACCGAGGCACACAGGGCCAACACCCGGCATCATGGTGTGGGGAGCGATCTCCTACACTGGCCGTACACCACTGGTGATCGTCGAGGGGACACTGAATAGCGCACGGTACATCCAAACCGTCATCGAACCCATCGTTCTACCATTCCTAGACCGGCAAGGGAACTTGCTGTTCCAACAGGACAATGCACGTCCGCATGTATCCCGTGCCACCCAACGTGCTCTAGAAGGTGTAAGTCAACTACCCTGGCCAGCAAGATCTCCGGATCTGTCCCCCATTGAGCATGTTTGGGACTGGATGAAGCGTCGTCTCACGCGGTCTGCTCGTCCAGCACGAACGCTGGTCCAACTGAGGCGCCAGGTGGAAATGGCATGGCAAGCCGTTCCACAGGACTACATCCAGCATCTCTACGATCGTCTCCGTGGGAGAATAGCAGCCTGCATTGCTGCGAAAGGTGGATATACACTGTACTAGTGCCGACATTGTGCATGCTCTGTTGCCTGTGTCTATGTGCCTGTGGTTCTGTCAGTGTGATCATGTGATGTATCTGACCCCAGGAATGTGTCAATAAAGTTTCCCCTTCCTGGGACAATGAATTCACGGTGTTCTTATTTCAATTTCCAGGAGTATATATATATATATATATATATATATATATATATATATATATATATATATATATCACTGGTTGTCGTATGACTATTACAAGATTATACACTCCTGGAAATTGAAATGAGAACACCGTGAATTCATTGTCCCAGGAAGGGGAAACTTTATTGACACATTCCTGGGGTCAGATACATCACATGATCACACTGACAGAACCACAGACACATAGACACAGGCAACAGAGCATGCACAATGTCGGCACTAGTACAGTGTATATCCACCTTTCGCAGCAATGCAGGCTGCTATTCTCCCATGGAGACGATCGTAGAGATGCTGGATGTAGTCCTGTGGAACGGCTTGCCATGCCATTTCCACCTGGCGCCTCAGTTGGACCAGCGTTCGTGCTGGACGAGCAGACCGCGTGAGACGACGCTTCATCCAGTCGCAAACATGCTCAATGGGGGACAGATCCGGAGATCTTGCTGGCCAGGGTAGTTGACTTACACCTTCTAGAGCACATTGGGTGGCGCGGGATACATGCGGACGTGCATTGTCCTGTTGGAACAGCAAGTTCCCTTGCCGGTCTAGGAATGGTAGAACGATGGGTTCGATGACGGTTTGGATGTACCGTACACTATTCAGTGTCCCCTCGACGACCACCAGTGGTGTACGGCCAGTGTAGGAGATCGCTCCCCACACCATGATGCCGGGTGTTGGCCCTGTGTGCTTCGGTCGTATGCAGTCCTGATTGTGGCGCTCACCTGCACGGCGCCAAACACGCATACGACCATCATTGGCACCAAGGCAGAAGCGACTCTCATCGCTGAAGACGACACGTCTTCATTCGTCCCTCCATTCACGCCTGTCGCGACACCACTGGAGGCGGGCTGCACGATGTTGGGGCGTGAGCGGAAGACGGCCTAACGGTGTGCGGGGCCGTAGCCCAGCTTCATGGAGACGGTTGCGAATGGTCCTCGCCGATACCCCAGGAGCAACAGTGTCCCTAATTTGCTGGGAAGTGGCGGTGCGGTCCCCTACGGCACTGCGTAGGATCCTACGGTCTTGGAGTGCATCCGTGCGTCGCTGCGGTCCGGTCCCAGGTCGACGGGCACGTGCACCTTCCGCCGACCACTGGCGACAACATCGATGTACTGTGGAGACCTCACGCCCCACGTGTTGAGCAATTCGGCGGTACGTCCACCCGGCCTCCCGCATGCCCACTATACGGCCTCGCTCAAAGTCCGTCAACTGCACATACGGTTCACGTCCACGCTGTCGCGGCATGCTACCGGTGTTAAAGACTGCGATGGAGCTCCGTATGGCACGGCAAACTCGTTGACACTGACGGCGGCGGTGCACAAATGCTGCGCAGCTAGCGCCATTCGACGGCCAACACCGCGGTTCCTGGTGTGTCCGCTGTGCCGTGCGTGTGATCATTGCTTGTACAGCCCTCTCGCAGTGTCCGGAGCAAGTATGGTGGGTCTGACACACCGATTAAGGTTAGTCTGGTTGGGAATTTGGTAAGCTAGACTGGATACCTGGTGAAACAGTTGCTCAGTAATGCAAGGTTAACTTCCCCAGACAGCTCACAGCTTTTAATCCGCTTTTATTGTCTATCAGCACCGCTTTCAGATCAAATTAAAGCAACAACATTACACACCTGCTCCCACTAACCGACTGCTGCCTATAAGGCTGTACGAGGAGTGGTCTGTCATACAGTCTGTAACAAAAATGTACGGCACAAATTACGGAACACACTTTTCACATATAGACGCAGAAATTATGCTACATGAACATGGGACTGGAAACGCTTTGTTGCCATGCTACAACCCTTTTCTCCAGCTCATTAATCATAGGTAACACACAAGAACAGAACGTTAGAATGGTGGGGAACATGCACTCTTGTTGACGTCTGGTTACGTTGTGCAGACCCCAGTTTGTTGTTTTCAATGTCCGTGCTGCCACGTAACGTACGTCATTGCTTGTCTACAGCCAACATCAACTGTTACAGAGATCAGTACAAACGTTGGAAGCACACGGGGTACTACGTAGAGCTGGTCACGGACTTGGCTCGTGCAGTGACAGTGTACGCAGATGCAGAGATGGCAGATGTCCTAAGCTCGTTTCTGTATAATTTCTGGCTAAGTTTTCGATTCCTGTATCTTATCCTTGATGACTTCATAATTTTGAAGAGTGTATTCTAGTCAACATTCTCGAGTACTTTTTCTATATGTACAACTGTTGCAAATGTGGCCACGTTCTCCTAGCACTGATAGGTAACAACCGTCGTCACAAAACTGAAACTTCACCGCATTGTTGCCTGACATCTCCCCTCTACTACCATGCATTCAGATGTAGCACAGAGTGTGGTGTCACCGCCAGACACCACACTTGCTAGGTGGTAGCTTTTAAATCAGCCGCGGTCCGGTAGTATACGTCGGACCCGCGTGTCGCCACTGTCAGTGATCGCAGACCGAGCGCCACCACACGGCAGGTCTAGAGAGACGTACTAGCACAGCCGACTTTGCAAGGAACGGTTCACTGACAAATACGCTCTCATTTGCCGAGACGATAGTTAGCATAGCCTTCAGCTACATTTGCTACGACCTAGCAAGGCGCCGTATTCAATTGATATTGAGATTCTATTAATGTATCATCAAGAGCGATGTTCTACAAATGTGGATTAAAGTTAAGTATTCCAGAAGCTACGTACTTTTCTTTATAGCATTCATTACGTATCCTGTTTCATACCTCACGCCGGCCTGCGTGAGTTTAAGCGCGTGCCTTTCGGCTTCCTCTCATTGTGTCTAGGCTGTCTTGTCTAGACACAACACAGAGTATAATCATCCCCAGGCGCGATCGGAACTAACTTTCTTGACGATACTGATCTTACGATAATATCGCGTCATATACATTCGCTGTACGTCAGTTAACTCAACAAGCTTCATAGATTACTGTGGAATTTGACTGGTATTTTGTTATTTGAAAGGATTTGATTAATTCGATTGCGTGTATCAGGGGTCGGCTGCTACAAAATAACTAGACAAAGGAAGAAGATAGAGGACGAATGAAAAAATGGGAGGCACGTTGTAGCTACTAAGACGACAAGAACGTCCAAGAATATAATAGCGGTCGTTATACTTCTTTCTCTTGCTTTGCAATCTCTTTTTCAAGAAAAAACTCGGGCCATTCGTTCATACCGTCTACAAAGGAGCTCTGTCAGCCATTTGAGATTTCTGAGTGTAGAAAACTGCAGAGCGAAGTCTAACAAATTCATTGTGCTCTGCGTAGTTTTATTACATAACATCTCCAGCTTTAAATCAATGTTCGTATTAAATGCTATGTTAGCCTTCTAAAACACTACAGCAGGGAGACAGTCCCTGCATGGAAAGCGTATGCCAAACCAAGAGATCGGTAAATTCGATAACTTGTCGGCCCGGTTGTGATACATAATTTTTCAGGTCAAAATTGCCGATATTTTTCGCGGTAGTTCTTCTTTACCATGAGGCACGCCACTCAACGTATTTCAGGAAGTAGATTTGATACGAGAAGCTGGAAAGCCTGCAAAATAACCACCTGCCGTATCCTCTATTTTAGACCCAAAATTTTTACGAACACAGTTATTTAGAAGCGGGTAAAGATGAACTTCAGACACACCGTATCCATTAAACAGGGTGGATATTTCAACGAACCGCAAAATAACTGATGATAGCCGATGTAGGGAGTGTACCAAATGAAAGACGTCTGTTTTCTGGAAGGGCTCTGGGAAAATGTAATCTCCTAAGTACATCATATACAGACGCAAGTGCGACCAGTTCTATTGTTGCAGCGTTTCTAGCCCATATCAAAGTGGTACGGCAACACACATTGAACGAATCCAGAGTTGTTCCGCTAAGACCGTAAATGGTCGGAATAGCTCTCACGAAAGTATAAATGGATCTGCTTGGGGAACTTAAATGAGAATCTCTGGAAGAAATGTGACACTGTTCACGCGAAAACCTCGTTAGCTATAATGTGTGAACCGGCATCCGCGTAGACATGTGACATTTCAGCCATCACCCTCGTATTCCCGAGCTGGGACCATAGGAATAAGACAGTGTGGTTACACAGGAGGAGGAGATTCGTGTTCACCATCCCGTCGACAACGAGGTCATTACAGACGGAGCACATATTAGGAAGGATGGGGAAAGAAACAGGCCGAGCCCTTTCAAAGGAACCATTCCGGCATTCACCTGAAGGAATTTAGGGAAATCACGGAAAGTCTAAATCAGGATGGCCGGACGCGGGCTTGAACCGTCGTCCTCCCGAATCGAATCCAGTGTGCTAACCATCGCGCCACCTCACTCAGTATCGTGGGTATAGATATTTCTCCTTCCAATGAATAGAATAAAATGGTAAATCTCTCATACTATTTCGAAGCGTTCTTCCAACACGCGCCGTATAATGTCTTGCGGAGTATAAATATATGTAAATGTACGCACGTGTGTTCAGCAGTACACAAGTTTGCTATTTCAGCATGACGTTACGTTCATCCGCCATGTAGTCTTCTCCAACACCTTCGTTAACAGAGACATCAGCCCTTTACACCGAAAGTCGACATTGAAAACTGTTTGCATGAAGTTAACCTTTCAACAAAGGCAGAGGAGCAGATATGACAGTACTCATTTACAAGTGATAAATGTGTGCATGCTTACTGGACAGGTGTCACATTCATTACGTACTTTCTCGTAGATGTCATCCACGGATTAATTAATAGCGCGTATGACTCGGCAGTTCTATTAGTTGTGTTTTGACATTAACAAGAGGATAAAACAAGCAACGGTGCGAAATGCGTTTCTATCCTGTCTACTGCTAAAAAATATCAAATTATTAATCACTAATTCATTGTTATATTTGTTGTTTTTCCGACCTTGAGTGAAATTATTACATTCTTTTTATTACCACAAGTCAGTATCGTTAGATTTTCTGCTTATCATTACAGAAGTACATCTAGACCAGACTCAATCAGAACATGCAAAAGCGTACTATCTATAGCAAATTTATAGTAATTTTATTTCGAAAAACATTAATAAATACTATATCGATAAAAAAGAAACACTTTCTTGGTACTTAGTTGCAATGCCTCATAATGGACTAAATGGTTCAAATGGCTCTGAGCACTATGGGACTTAACATCTATGGTCATCAGTCCCCTAGAACTTAGAACTACTTAAACCTAGCTAACCTAAGGACAGCACACAACACTCAGTCATCATAATGGACTAAGAAGCGGAACATTGTTTAAGGAGTAAATAACGAAAATGTTTACTCAACCCGCTATCGCTGCTTGGCACGAATATAGTAACAGAAAAAGAAAATTCTCTTATGTTCGCAAGTATTACCTACTTATTCATTGGTTAACCACTCTTCAGTGTCTTAAGCCATTGATTATTATTGCATGTTATGGGGTAAGACGCAGAAAATCGATTTGTGAGTACGTAAATAATAGTCTCAGAACGTAAAAGAAACGTTCCATTTTTGTTATTATAAATGTTGGAGAACATCAGAAGTCGATTGGTAATTACTGTTGCTATCGAGTAAAAAAATATTACATTGACAATTTTTTTCAGAGTAACCTTCCATCTCCTGAAAATAAACCTGGATTTTCTACGTGAAAAGAAAGGGAAAACAACAAACTTAAAGAATCTCTCCTCCCCCCCCCCCCCGAACCCCCCTCCCCCTCCCCCTCCCTACTTGCTCGCCAAAGAATAATAGTCGTAGGCTGTACTCTTTAGGCTCAACCACATTTTACTATGAAAAGCACTATAATCGATGCGTTCCGAAGGAGCAAGCCTTCATCATCAGTATTACTCTACAAGAATCTGTTACAAAAGCGATAAGAATATAAATAATAAAAATTAGTGGTCACTTACTTTATAGCCTTGTCTTGCTAGAGTGTGCTCCCACTCATTCAGACGGTAAAAAATAAATAAATAAATAGAAAATACATCAGCGCTTGCAGTTCGTTGACGTAGACAGTGTAACGGGGACAGCTATTCGCGTGTATGTCGGTATTCCTCCAGCGAAGACATATATGTGGAACTGACCACTACCTGTGCATGATCAAGAAATCAAAGTCTCTCTCACCAAAGTTGAAGGATCATGCACGCCCCTGAGACCCTGGGAGTGAAAAGCACTTGGATATATCCTAAGTTACGTCACGATGAATTAGGCGTATGAATTTAAACGAAGCTACCGCCTCGACAAAACAGAACTCACCGAGAGCAAAGTAATGCTAGAGTAAAACATCGGTCTTGTATTTGGCAGACTGGGCACAAACCTGTTTACCCTTCACGGATAAGGTTTTTCGCCGTTTTCCTTGTTTCCTTAGCACTCCCCCTTGTCTTTCTTCAAAACTGTGAGATATAGGAGAACAAACTGTCGAAAAAACTGGTTGGTTAGCAGAAGCACATTGTTAAGGGAAGTGTTAATCCTCTACTACTAAACGGAGGTACCTAAAAGCGTCGGATACCTCGTATTTCAGTTAATTTTCAAGTAAATATACTATGGCTTCGCGTATTATACCAATGAAACTGATGGCTGCAAAAGCGTGCTGTACGTAAAATGTGAGCCTGTCATTATGTTCCAAAATGGAGATATGGAATTTATGTTTGATATTACACACTAAATATCACCGATTGTAATCTATTCCATGTCTCAGGCGCTGGAGAGAGAGAGAGAGAGAGAGAGAGAGAGAGAGAGAGAGAGAGAGAGAGCGCGGAGGTCAACCAAGATGAGAGAAATAACATATTAAAACAAAAATAAACAAAAAGCTTCGACAGGACCCGCAACTCCGATAAAATTTACTGCGGACTACATAATAATTTCTCGTCAAATTTGCTACACTGTCATAACTTTTTGGCTTTTAATTACATGCTGACAGTCTCGGTCGTATCTCTTGAACGCGGACAACCTCGTGTAGATTACGTCGGTAGCGTGCTCAGAGATACACGCGTAAGTGTGGTTAAGGGACCTAACGTATCTTCTCATTTTACGCGATATGTACACACGCATTTGATTGTTTCGTTTTGTTTGAAAGTTGAAAAACACTAAAAGAAATTTACAGCACTTCCGTACAGGTAAGGTTGATGAGCTACTATTAAGAACGCGTCAGCCCGTGTCACGCACGGATGTGAAGTGCAGGAACAACGATCACTTACGCATAACTGTCTTCCTGCTTTCAGTCCCCTGTACCAAGAGGCGGGGAGGGGACGGGGTGCAGGACACCTCCTATATCCATATTTAGTAATTGGGAATTGGCGTACGATAGGAATCGTTTAATTTAAATCGGTAATATTATCGCATCTGTTCTACTGATAGTGTCCTACTCAAAATTCTTAGTTGCTGAAAAATTTACTCACAGATCGAAATCGTATATTAATAAAGTTACGCATTAGATACAGCAAAATAAACCCGCGCAAGCTGTAGTTGAACAGTGATTAAATTTTCGATACAATGATTCTCCTCACTTTTTAGTTCTGGTCTGGAAGACAGATGCGACTTCTGGAAGAAGGTGTTGTTTGCCTGATGCCATTAGTAACGACAGATTGTCGCAGTTGCCCACCTAATAATGGAGGTACTACCGCAACTGTACTACCACAGAAAAAAAATGTGATTCTCCATAAAAGTTGTATTTTCCACATAAAACTGTAAGTAAAGACTGGCTTGCCACCTCACAATAAATTTATGTGTGCTGTAAGTGACGCAATGTAATTACTTGGAATCTGTACATCCTCAGATATTGCTGAAGTCCCAGGTTATGTTTTTCTGTCTTCATGTCAAGGCTAAGCTTAGGATATACTGTACGATTTCTGATAGGGCTTTCACTACTGCATTGATTTACGGAAAAGGTTTATTTACACAATTTATTACAGCTACGTCATCAAGTCGTCCGGTCGCTCGATATTAACTGAAATCGTCCGTAGTGAGCTGTACAACACGAAACAGAAGCCATAGTTAAATGTGTGTGTTACAAATGCGAATTTTGGAGGTACTCATTGCCTACCCGTCTATTCCGCTAACAATTAGAACCCAAAGAAGGGAGAGCCGCGTCATTTGGCATCGAAACTATCTGACTCGATTCATGGGGGTGTAGGTGAACAGAGAGGACCGTAGCACAATCACAACAATGAATGGTGACCAAAATTGACTCATTAATGGAGCCGTGGTCTAGGGGTAGCGTCTTTGATTCATAATCAACACGTCTTCGGTCACGGGATCGATCCCCGCCACTGCCTAAATTTTGATAAATAATCAGCATTGGCGGCCGAAGACTTCTGGCATAAGACGTCAGCCTCATTCTGCCTGCCTCTTAAACAGGGCGGAGGAGCGGATAGAGGTTCAGCGCACTCTCTTGTCCTAGGGGTGGGAAATTGCCCCTAAGGGCGGAAGAATCAGCAATGATCAACGACATGAGGATGCAGAAGGCAATGGAAACCACTGCATTAAAGACGCGTAACGTGTATCCACAGGACATGTGGCCTGTAATTGAAGAAGTGTCATCATGATCTCTCCATTGGCAAAAGATTCCAGAATAGTCCCCCATTCGGATCTCCGGGAGGGGACTGCCAAGGGGGAGGTTACCATGAGAAATAGATTGAATAATCAACGAAAGGATAACGTTCTACGAGTTGGGGCGTGGAATGTCAGAAGCTTGAACGTGGTGGGGAAACTAGAAAATCTGAAAAGGGAAATGCAAAGGCTCAATCTAGATATAGTAGGGGTCAGTGAAGTGAAGTGGAAGGAAGACAAGGATTTCTGGTCAGATGAGTATCGGGTAATATCAACAGCAGCAGAAAATGGTATAACAGGTGTAGGATTCGTTATGAATAGGAAGGTAGGGCAGAGGGTGTGTTACTGTGAGCAGTTCAGTGAGCGGGTTGTTCTAATCAGAATCGACAGCAGACCAACACCGACAACGATAGTTCAGGTATACATGCCGACGTCGCAAGCTGAAGATGAACAGGTACAGAAAGCGTATGAGGATATTGAAAGGGTAATGCAGTATGTAAAGGGGGACGAAAATCTAATAGTCATGGGCGACTGGAATGCAGTTGTATGGGAAGGAGTAGAAGAAAAGGTTACAGGAGAATATGGGCTTGGGACAAGGAGTGAGAAAGGAGAAAGACTAATTGAGTTCTGTAACAAGTTTCAGCTAGTAATAGCGAATACCCTGTTCAAGAATCACAAGAGGAGGAGGTATACTTGGAAAAGGCCGGGAGATACGGGAAGATTGCGATTAGATTACATCATGGTCAGACAGAGATTCCGAAATCAGATACTGGATTGTAAGGCGTACCCAGGAGCAGATATAGACTCAGATCACAATATAGTAGTGACGAAGAGTTGGCTGAAGTTCAAGACATTAGTCAGGAAGAATCAATACGCAAAGAAGTGGGATACGGAAGCACTAAGGAATGACGAGATACGTTTGAAGTTCTCTAACGCTATAGATACAGCAATAAGGAATAGCGCAGTAGGCAGTACAGTTGAAGAGGAATGGACATCTCTAAAAAGGGCCATCACAGAAGTTGGGAAGGAAAACATAGGTACAAAGAAGGTAGCTGCGAAGAAACCATGGGTAACAGAAGAAATACTTCAGTTGATTGATGAAAGGAGGAAGTACAAACATGTTCCGGGAAGATCAGGAATACAGAAATACAAGTCGCTGAGGAATGAAATAAAAAGGAAGTGCAGGGAAGCTAAGACGAAATGGCTGCAGGAAAAATGTGAAAACATCGAAAAAGATATGATTGTCGGAAGGACAGACTCAGCATACAGGAAAGTCAAAACTACCTTTGGTGACATTAAAAGCAACGGTGGTAACATTAAGAGTGCAACGGGAATTCCACTGTTAAATGCAGAGAAGAGAGCAGATAGGTGGAAAGAATACATTGAAAGCCTCTGTGAAGGTGAAGATTTGGCTGATGTGATAGAAGAAGAAACAGGAGTCGATTTAGAAGAGATAAGGGATCCAGTATTAGAATCGGAATATGAAAGAGCTTTGGAGGACTTACGGTCAAATAAGGCAGATGGGATAGATAACATTCCATCAGAATTTCTAAAATCATTGGGGGAAGTGCCAATAAAACGGCTATTCACGTTGGTGTGTAGAATATATGAGTCTGACGATATGCCATCTGGCTTTCGAAAAGCATCATCCACACAATTCCGAGGACGGCAAGTGCTGACAAGTGCGAGAATTATCGCACAATCAGCTTAACAGCTCATGCATCGAAGCTGCTTACAAGAATAATATACAGAAGAGTGGAAAAGAAAATTGAGAATGCGCTAGGTGACGATCAGTTTGGCTTTAGAAAAAGTAAAGGTACGAGAGAGGCAATTCTGACGTTACGGCTAATAATGGAAGCAAGGCTAAAGAAAAATCAAGACACTTTCATAGGATTTGTCGACCTGAAAAAGCGTTCGACAATATAAAATGGTGCAAGCTGTTCGAGAGTCTGAAAAAAGTAGGGGTAAGCTATGGGGAGAGACGGGTCATACACAGCATGTACAACAACCAAGAGGGAATAATAGGAGTGGACGGTCAAGAACGAAGTGCTCGAATTAAGAAGGGTGTAAGACAAGGCTGTAGCCTTTCGCCCCTACTCTTCAATCTGTACATCGAGGAAGCACTGATGGAAATAAAAGAAAGGTTCAGGAGTGGAATTAAAATACAAGGTGAAAGGATATCAGTGATACGATTCGCTGATGACATTGCTATCCTGAGTGAAAGTGAAGAAGAATTAAATGATCTGCTGAACGGAATGAACAGTCTAATGAGTACAAAGTATGGTTTGAGAGTAAATCGGAGAAAGACGAAGGTAATGAGAAGTAGTAGAAATGAGAACAGCGGGAAACTTAACATCAGGATTGATGGTCACGAAGTCAGTGAAGTTAAGGAATTCTGCTACCTAGGCAGTAAAATAACCAATGACGGACGGAGCAAGTAGGACATCAAAAGCTGACTCGCTATGGCAAAAAAGGCATTTCTGGCCAAGAGAAGTCTACTAATATCAAATACCGGCCTGAATTTGAGGAAGACATTTCTGAGGATGTACGTCTGGAGTACAGCATTGTATGGTAGTGAAACATGGACTGTGGGAAAACCGGAACAGAAGAGAATCGAAGCATTTGAGATGTGGTGCTATAGACGAATGTTGAAAATTAGGTGGACTGATACGGTAAGGAATGAGGAGGTTCTACGCAGAATCGGAGAGGAAAGGAATATGTGGAAAACACTGATACGCAGAAGGGACAGGATGATAGGACATCTGCTAAGACATGAGGGAATGACTTCCATGGTACTAGAGGGAGCTGTAGAGGGCAAAAACTGTAGAGGAAGACAGAGATTGGAATACGTCAAGCAAATAATTGAGGACGCGGGTTGCAAGTGCTACTCTGAGATGAAGAGGTTAGCACAGGAAAGGATTTCGTGGCGGGCCGCATCAAACCAGTCAGTAGACAAAAAAAAAAAAAAAAAAAAAAAAAAAAAAAAAAAAAAAAAAATGGAGGCAAGCGAATATCAAGCATTAAAATCGGGAGGAAAGAGTGCACACATTTTAATAACAAGGCTGACGTGCGATCAAGCATTAGTTAAAACTTAGAAGTGTCGCAACACGACGTGGCATGGACGCGACTAATATCTGAAGTTGTGCTGGTGGGAACTGACCGCATCAGTCCTGCAGGGCTGTCCATAAATCCGTAAGAGTACGACGAGGTGGAGATCTCTTCTGAACAGCACGTTGCAAGGCATCCCAGATATGTTCAATAATGTTCGTGTTTGGGGAGTTTGGAGGCCAACGGGAGTGTTTAAACTCAGAAGAGTGTTAATGGAGCCTTTCTGTAGCAATTTTGGACTTGTAGGGTCTCCCCTTGTCCTGCTGGAAATGCCCAAGTCCGCCGAAATGTACAATGAACATGAATGGAAGTAGGTGATAAGACAGTCTGCTTAAGTACGTGTCACCTGTCAGAGCCCTATCTAGACGTGTCAGGGGTCCCATATCACTCCAACTGCACATGTCACACCGTTACAGTGCTTCCACTAGCTTGAAGTCCCCTGCTGACATGCAGGATCCATTGATTCAAGAGGTTGTCTCCATATCCTTTCACATCCATCCACTCGATACAATTTGAAACTAAGTCCGTCCGACCAGGCAACATGTTTCCAGTCATCAGCAGTCTAATGTCGGTGTTGGTCCCAGGCGACGCGCAAAGCCTTGTGTCGTGCAGTCATCAATGTGTTCGCGTGTGGACCTTCGGAGCCGAAAGCCCATATCGACGATGTTTCGTTGAATGGATCGCACGCTGGCACTTGTTGATGGCCGAGCCTTGAAATCTACAGCAATTTGCGGAATGGTTGCACTTCTGTCACGTTGAACGATTCTCTTCAGTCGTCGTTGATTCCGTTCTTGCACGATCTTTTTCCCGCCTCAGCGATGTCGGAGATTTGATGTTTTACGGGATTCCTGATATTCACGGTACACTTGTGAATTGGTCGAACGGGAAAATCCCCACTTCATCGCTACCTCGGAGATGCTGTGTCCCATAGCTCATGCGCCGACTATAAAACCACGTTTTAACTCACTTAAAGCTTGAGAATCTGTCACTGTAGCAGGATTAATCGCTCTAATAACTGCGCCAGAGACTTGTCTTACATAGGCGTTGCCGGCCGAATCACCGTATCCTGCCTGTTTACATATTTCTTTATTTGAATACGTATCAGTTTCCTTGGCGCTTCAGTGTGTAACAACAAAGAAGCCAGTATATTGTTGAATCTAGAGAGAGGGAGAAATTCCAGAAATGTAGATCAACGGTAGAGCACCATGGCATGTTACCCAGACTATAAGGCGTAGCAGCCTACCTTGTGCAGATGGCCGCTGGCTGCATCCCTGTCTTTCTCCATTATTAGCCTCTGTTTCCCTTTCCTGTCTTTCTACTCTTACGACTGAAATGTGGTGTCTGTCCAACTTAAAAATAACTTTTGGTCCCCTGTATCTTATCGCTGCTGCCTTCAATGTTTCAAAGAGATTATTTCAGTCAACTCTGTAAAAAGCTTCCTCAAAATGTACGATTACTATAAATTTTAAGTTTGCCTATCTTTAATCCATCTTCTAAGCTAATCTTTGCTCTGTATTGCCTCTGGTGTTCCTACAATTGGATTTACGGAGTGAATGGTACAGAAGTGGTTGCACCACCTGCAAAGATGTATAAGGTTAGGCTCAAAGAGAACAGAGAATGAAAGGGACAAGCCCTGTAAAATTGAAACTTCGTGATTGACTTTGGAACCGAGCAGTGCTTGTATCTTCCTAACGTTTGTCTGATAATAGTGAATAGTGAATCAAATGGCGCGCGACATTCATCTGAATCCTTCAATAAAATTCTTCAGGGTATCAGACCGCATCGTCATAATTTAAAATGCGCCAACGTTTCGGCCAGCGTTGCAGCTAACCTTCATCAGGGCCTTACGTTAACGTGAGCGGTCTGATACCCTGAAGAATTTTATTGAAGAAGATAACGGCCGCGGAAGCCTACGCTTACATTCATCTGAATGTTAAGGAGAGCGGTCGCTGCTTTCTTTGCAAGTGAACGTGCATTTCATCAATTATAAAATATTATGAAACAGAACATTAACCAAAGTACACTTAGTGTCATGGAAAACACACATGATCATCATCATCATCATCATCATCATCATCATTTAAGACTGATTATGCCTTTCAACGTTCAGTCTGGAGCATAGCCTCCTTATAAAATTCCTCCACGATCCCCTATTCAGTGCTAACATTGGTGCCTCTTCTGATGTTAAACCTATTACTTCAAAATCATTCTTAACCGAATCCAGGTACCTTCTCCTTGGTCTGCCCCAACTCCTCCTACCCTCTACTGCTGAACCCATGAGACTCTTGGGTAACCTTGCTTCTCCCATCCGTGTAACATGACCCCACTATCTAAGCCTGTTCGCCCTGACTGCTACATCTATAGAGTTCATTCCCAGTTTTTCTTTGATTTCCTCATTGTGGACACCCTCCTGCCATTGTTCCCACCTACTAGTACCTGCAATCATCCTAGCTACTTTCATATCTGTAACCTCAACCTTGTTGATAAGGTAACCTGAATCCACCCAGCTTTCGCTCCCATACAACAAAGTTGGTCGAAAGATTGAACGGTGCACAGATAACTTAGTCTTGGTACTGACTTCCTTCTTGCAGAAGAGAGTAGATCGTAGCTGAGCGCTCACTGCATTAGCTTTGCTACACCTCGCTTCCAGTTCTTTCACTATGTTGCCATCCTGTGAGAATATGCATCCGAAGTACTTGAAACCGTCCACCTGTTCTAACTTTGTTCCTCCTATGTTTACACATCCGTAAAATCAAAATCTGCTGCTGGATAGACCCCTGCCGCCGCAGGTTCGAGTCCTCCCTTGGGCATGTGTGTGTGTGTGTGTTGTTATTAGCATAGGTTAGTTTAAGTTAGTTTAAGTTGTGTGTAAGTCTAGGGATCGATGACCTAAGCAGTTTGGTCCCTTAGGCATTCACACACATTTGAACATTTTGCTGCTGGATATCGTTCGATACAGTGTTCTCTTCCCTGTGCGTTGTTACATGCTTGGATCCTCCTTTTTATTCTTTCTACAATGTGGTCGACGCGTTGTCTCTCAACTCTGTCATGCATTCCGACAGAGCCACTCCTGAGGTCATCCGGTTTGTAACAAGGGTTCCTGAGACGAGACACAGCTGATTTCAACTGGTTTTTAGTATTCTCAGCAGGCCCAAACGTCGAGATGGAAGCACCAGCTTTGACCATTCAGAATTCCTGAGGCGAAACGTTGGTGGTTTTAACTGGTACCAACCATTCACAAACGGGTCTTTAGTATCCTCGCTGGACCCGGACATTGACTTAGAGATGGAAGCACTGGCATTGCCCATCCAGAGTTGTTTGGTTTCCCAACCGCACAATGGGCGGTACGGACTTGGCGTCAGTTGACAAGGTCCTTTGGTGACGTAACTAATAGGAAACTATGAGCGCTTTCCTCGACCAGTGATCTTGACGTTCGCGAAGATTTCCGATCTCCGACGTTATTTTCACAGGTAGTCTCTTGCTTTTGGTTTTTCTCTCGGTTAGGTTTTGTGGCTTTGTCCGCACGCTGTTGATGTTTCTTGACTTTCAAAGTTTGGATTACTCTCCGTTTGGACTTTCGGAAGTGTGTAGGCCTACTGTTTCTGCCATCGACTACTCACTGTTCCTAAGAAAAATCCTCATGGTCTTTCCGAACCTGGGTAGTGCGTTACTGAAGGGTTCATACTGAAAACCATCAAATTCGGTTGATTTCTGCCTCCTGCGGGAAAATTTTTACGAGTAAGACGCGGAGAGTTTGTGCGCCATCTTACAGAATGACGAACCAACCACCTAAATGTTGACTATTGATTGTAGAGCTGGGAATATGTTCGATAATCCTGTCCTTATTCTCCACAGCCCTCAAATTACCCTCAGTTGCAGACGTCTGGCCGGCCGCGGTGGTCTAGCGGTTCTAGGCGCGCAGTCCGGAACCGCGCGACTGCTACGGTCGCAGGTTCGAATCCTGCCTCGGGCATGGATGTGTGTGATGTCCTTAGGTTAGTTAGGTTTAAGTAGTTCTAAGTTCTAGGGGACTTACGACCACGGCAGTTGAGTCCCATAGTGCTCAGAGCCATTTTTTTGGAGACGTCTGACTTTTGTACTCGAAACTGGTCCAGAATATGGGTCCACTCCTGTGATTTATCAGCTGCTACAGGACGTGTGTGGAGGTGGTTAAAGGGATAGGGTGAGCTAGGCAAAATTGCATTTCGAACAAGGATTTAGAAGGTAGTTCTAAAATTTGCGCAGAAGGGGATATCAATGCGACATTTCTGTAGGTAAGGAGAGGTAGATACGAATGCATGATACACAAGTCAAAGTAGTTTCATAATACGGAAATGAGGGTAGCGGAGCAGATGCGAAAATCATGCATCGCCATTCTAGGCGAGGATATGGTTTGCCGCTGCGTTCCTCAGACCTGTTACGAAGTGTCAAGCTTGTATCTATGACACGTTGTTCACTGTGGTAAGTGCTTGTGCTGTGTGATTTCGGACTGTGTTATCATGGATGAAGGGAAGGGTAAGGGTGGAACCTGGCGGCACATAGCCTGCTTTTATCGTCCTAGGTCCGCCTAACTTAACGGGCCCACCGGACTGACGGACCACCATCAATAATGTCACACGACATTGCTTCTTGATGCATTCCACTGAAGTGTGGAATTTAAACCAAGACATTGGCGTTTCACCACCACCTCTTTTCACTCGACGACCAAATATATGCAGTGAAAAATTTCCCACCAGCAATATTCGAACGAGCGTTATCTCAGAGTCGAGAACCACAACACAGGCGTGCGTTAGCGACGTCGGCTCAGGAGGTGATAGGGTTTAATATCCAAGTGTCTTGTGGGTTTGCTTTTGGATCGTTAGTAAGTAGGGTTGCAAGTCTAAATCTACATCGATACTCATCAAGCCACTGTATGGTGCGTGGCGGAGGTTACCCTATACGACTACTTGTCATTTCCTTTCCTGTTCCACTCGCAAATAGAGCGAGGGAAAAGTGATTGTCTATATGCCTACGTATGAGCCCTCGTTTTATCCTCGCGGTCCTTACGCGCAGTATATGTTGGCGGCAGTGTAATCGTTCGGCCGTCAGCTTCAGATGCCGGTTCCCTAAATTATCTCAATAGTGTTTTCGAAAAGTGCGTCACCTTCCCTTCAGGGATTCCCATCCGAGTTCCCGAAGCATCTTCGTAACATGTGTTGTTTCATCCTCCCGGTAACAAATCTAGCAGCCCGCCTCTGAATTGCTTCGATATCTTCCTTCAAACCGACCTGGTACGGAACCCAAACACTCGAACAATAGTCAAGAATATGTCGCACCAGCGTCCTATATGCGGTTTCCGTTACAGGTGAACCGCTCTTTCCTAAGGTTCTCCCAATAAACCGAAGTCTACCGTTTGCCTTCCCTACAACAGTTTTCACATGCTCTTTCCACCTCATGTCACTTTGAAACGTTATGCCCAGATCTTTGAACGACTTGACTGTGTCAAACAGAACACCAGTAACACTATATCCGAGCATTACACGTTTGTTCTTCCTATGCATCCGCATTAACTTACATTTTTTCATATTTATGGCTAGCTGCCATTCATCACACCAACTGGAAATTCTGTCTAAGTGGTCTTGTGTCACCTTACAGTCACTCGACTTCGGCATCTTACCGTACACCATGGCAAAAGAACAGCAGATTGCTGCTCACCCTGTCTGCCAAATCATTTATGTATGTAAAGAACAACAGCGGTCCTCTCACACTTCCCTGGGGCACTCCTGACGATACCCTTGTCTCTGATGAACACTCGCCGTCGAGGACAACATCCTGTGTTCTATTCATAAGAAGTCTTCGAGCCACTCACATATCTGTGAACTTATTCCATATGCTCGGACCTCCGTTAACAGCCTGCAATACGGCACCGTGTCAGATGCTTTCCGGAGATCTAGAAATATGCGATCTGCCTGTCATCCTTAGTTCACAGAATATCATATGAGAAAAAGGCAAGCTGAGTTTCACATGAGCGATGATTTCTACAATCATGCTGATTCCTGGACATAAGCTTCTCAGTCTCAAGAAAGTTTTTATATTCGAGCTGAGAATATGTTCAACGATTCTGCAGCAAAGAAGTTAGGGATATTGGTCTGTAATTTTGCGAATCCGTTCTTTTACCCTTCTTATTCCAGCCCTCTTTTTCCAGCCGCGTTGGACTTCGTGCTGGGTGACAGATTCACGATAAATGCAAGATAGGTAAGGAGCCAAAGCCGTCGAGTACTCTTTGTAAAATTGAACTGGAATTCCATCCGGACCTGGTGATTTATTTACTTTCATATCTTTAAATTGTTTCTCTACGCCAGAGATACTCATTATTATGTCGTCCATACTTGAGTTTATCCCATGGTCAAATGATGGTATGTTCGTACGATTCTCCTGTGTGAACGATTTTTGGAACGTTAAATTTAAAACTTCGGCCTTCGTTTTGCTATCTTCAACTATCACAGCAGACTGATGAACACGTGACTGCATGGAAGCCTTAGATCCGCTTAGTGATTTTACGTAAGACCTGAATTTCCTCGGGTTCTCTGCCAGGGTTTTTGCTAAGATGTGACGGTGGTAGTTGCACAGCTCTTTTCACAGGCGCTCGACCTTCTACTAACCTTCGCTTGTCGTCATTTCTGAGTTCCATTTTGAACGGAGAGTACAATAGCCTCTGATTCCATAGTATCCTCCAAATGTCTCTATTAAACCATGGTGGGTATTTTCCATCCTTTATCCACTTACTAGGCACATAACTCTGCAGACCACGACTTAAAATTTGCTTAAACTTTGCCCGTAATTCCTGAACATTTGTCTTACTGTACGCCAATTCACTGTCTAAGTGAGATCATAATAACTGTTTATCTGCTCTATCTAGCAGAAATACTCTCCTAACCTTCTTGACTGATTTATTAACTTTAGATCGACTGTCTGTCCACGGTTTTTTTCCCCAAACATCCCATCTTTTCAACAATTCATCCGTGTGGAAAACTCGAGAGCTCTGAATTGATGCACTATTAACTGAAAGAAAACAAAAAGCAGAGACTAGTGCGAAGAAATCAGTGTCGCTCCTTTGGCCTATATTTCGTCATGCCAGACAATTCATAAAAGACGCAGAGCTATTCAGTTGTATCTGGAAGATAAATGGTAACAAATTACGTATTGAGAGATCCCTATCAAGTCTTCACAGACACTCGACACGCCGTCTGATGGCGGGAGATAGCGTGTAAAAGGGCAATTGGATGCAGAGCGAGAAATTATTAGCGACGAAATTCGCATTGCGACGCCATATATCCGTCACGGGATAAAGAATAAACACGGAGAGGACCCTAATTCGCGGCGAGCCTCCGGCGCGCACGCCCTTGATCGCAGCCACAATGGCGTGTAATGCGCACCCGTTATAAACAGAGTCGCCGCTTTCTGCCATTGTGAGGCCCGCCGGCCTTGATTTATGACTCATTGTCGTCTCCACGTCCCCGGCATTAAGACGTCAGCTGGCGGGCGCCGACAGCGGCACTCCGGCACCCGAGGTCCCGTTCCGGACAACCCGGCCAAATATCTGGTCCTGCAGCCTTCACGTTCCCTGATGTGCAGTGCACGTGTAGAAGATGTAGTCTGCCTCTTTGGGGACTCGTGTGAAGTATCTCTCTGAGACGTCTCAGACACAGGTCGGCGGTTCGGGTGTACTGAACCGACTGGTACTGGACGTCGTCACTGACTCTGTGCGCTGACAGAGATGGAGCACAACACTGAAAATATTTGTTTTGCTTGTATTACTTTTAACCATTATGAGTCGTACAGTCAAGATTTTTGAAAGAATTTTACTAAATCGAATAAGTGAAAACATAGAAAAGGAGCTAAGTGAAGAGCAGCACGGGTTTAGGAAAGGAAGAAGCACGATCGACCTGATATTTTCTATCCGTCAACTGATGGAAGAAAGTTGAGAGTACCCGATAATGGTTTTTATAGACAGGGAGCAGTATGTCGTCCTGAACGGGGTAACAGAAACAAGAGTAACATCAGGTGTGCCCCAGGGCAGCCTAATAGGTCCTCTGCTTTTTGCGATTTACATAAACGATCCGGTTGATGGTATTGACAGCGGCGTTAGACTGTTTGCCGATGATACTGTAGTCTACAGGAAAAGTTGTGAACAAATCAATGAGGATTTGCAGAAAATAAATGCGTGGTGTAATGACTGGCAGTTATCTCTCAATATTGGTAAGTATAACCTACTGCTTATAACAACGCGAAAATCGCTATTAATGTATGAGTACAAAATAAATGATCAGTCTTTGGAAGCGGTAACATCAGTCAAGTATCTGGGTGTGACTATTCGAAATGATCTCAAATGGAATGGTCAGATTACACAAGTAACGGATAAGGCGAATTCTAGATTGCGGTTTATTGGTAGAATCCTGAAGCGATGCAGCCCTACAACAAAGGAAATAGCTTACAATACGTTAGTTCGTCCAGTCTTAGAGTATTGTTCGTCTGTATGGGACCCTTACCAGTTGGGTCTGATTCAAGAGATTGAAAAGGTCCAAAGAAGAGTGGTACGATTCGTGACTGGTACATTTAGCCATCGTGATAGCGTTACAAATCCCATAGAAAGTTTGAAGTGGGACGACGCACTAAACAGAAGGGGCTACTCAGTAAATTCCGAAATCCAATCTCCGCCGAGGATGTAGAGCATGTATTATTACCACCAACTTTGAAATCGCGTAATGATCATCATTCAAAGATAAGGGAAGTAAGAGCTCGTACTGAGGCGTTCAGACAGTCGTTTCTCCCTCGCGCGATCCGCCAGTGGAACAGAGGGAGGGGGGAAATATGACTTTGGAGTGAATTGTGCCCTCCGCCACACACCGCTTGGTGGCTAGCGGAGTATATATGTAGATATAGACATAGAAAAGGCATATGATTCAGCTAACAGGGAAAGATTCTTGGGAAAAATGAAGAAGATAGATATAGAAGGTGGATACATTAATGTAATTAAGACAATGTACAGAGGACACAATTGAAGAATTAGACCACCATTGGGGACCTCTGAGTATTGCGAAATAAGACAAAGACTTAAACAAGGAAGTATTCTATCTCCTGCACTTTTTAATGTTGTGATGGAGGGAATGAATAGGGCAGTTAAAGGTACAGTAAAAGAAAAAGACAAAAAGATGATTTTTGCAGAGGATATGGTAATATGGGTCGATAAAGAGGTAGATGTACAGTTACAAATTGATGCGTGGAAGGAAATAATGAAGAGGTTCAGATGGTTCAAATGGCTTTAAGCACAATGGGGCTTAACATCTGAGGTCATCAGTCCCCTACACTTAGAAATACTTAAGCCTAACTAACCTAAGGACATCACATACATCCATGCCCGAGGCAGGATTCGAACCTGCGTCCGTAATAGCAGTGCGGTTCCGGACTGAAGAGCCTAGAACCGCTCGGCCACAGTGGCCGGCAATGAAGAGGTATGGATTAAAAATAAATAAATATAAGAGTGAAGTAATGGTATTTGGAAGAGACAAAGGGATCAACGGAAATATTACTTTGAATGGAGAACCCCTCAAAGTTGTAGTCAGTTTCACTTATTTAGGGAGCAAAATATCTAGTGATGGAACAATATCCAACGAAATAAATATGAGGTTACAGAAGGGAGGTAATTTCTACCAAACAATAAAACACCTGATTTGGAATAAGGAAGATTCAGAAAAAGCAAAACTTCTTATGTATAAGAGTTTTTACTTCCCTACTGTACCTATGTTTTACTTCCCTACTGTACCTATGGGGGAGAAACATGGACAATGACAGAAAGGGACTGGAGCAGACTGCAAGCAGGGGAAATGAAATTTCTCGGGGCAGTTAAGGGAAAAACAAGAATGGACGGAGTTAGGAATGTAGATATTAGAAAGGACCTTAAACAAGAAAGTATGAGAGAAGAAAATGAAAAAAAAAAGATATTAAGTTGGTAAGGGAGTGTTAAGAGGATGCTTGGGCAGAGACTCCCCAAAATTACGGAAGAACTAAAGATGGATGGAAAAAGACGTAGAGAGCGCCCACGAACACGATGGAAAAGGGGAGTAAGAATATCTGTGGAAAGGATAGGTGCGACCTGGCGGCAAGTGGAGGAAGAAAAGTGGTGGGAGGACCGAGCCAAATGGAGTGGACTCGTCAGCACCCAGACCCGGCAGTAGCTGGAGCGGGATCCGGATATAGATAGATTTTGGAAGTATAGATAGATTTTGGAAGTATAGGTTGTCGTGATAACTGGTCCGTAGCGTATTGCTTAGGTTCATATGTAACAGCAACAAACGTGTCTATGAAAGATTGGTCCACAAAGGTTCCATTATTCTCAAACATCATTCTCAAATTACCGGAAGGCTTAAAAAGTTTAAGTACTAATTAAGTTCAGTTCAAGACGGAAATAAAGGATTTCCTCGTGGGCACCTACTACACTGACTGGTACGAGAGTCGTCCACAAAGAACTGCACCACTTTTTTTCAGTCACCTACAGTGGTCGAATACAAAACTTAGGTAAGCACTATGTTCTCCTCATCATTTGTTTGTTACATGTGCTTCACATCTACCGATTTCCGTCTCTTTCGTCGGTGGTGCTTCGTGGTACATTTTTCTTGAAGGGTTCCTTGCTCCAGTCGGTAAAAATAGAACCGTTATAGGAACACTTTCTTGTCCACCTGCCATTCCGACTGTTAAAAACCGTTCTTCCGACTTACTGACGTCCATGGTCTCTCGGCGGTGTAAAACTCGAAGCTTCTGAGCCAATGCGGCCGAAAGATACGGCCATTTGTGTCACATATTTTCATACTCGCACTCACTTATCAAAACCAGCAGGGTACTTCCCGTTGGCCTAGAATCGTGAAATTTAGCAAAAAGCAAGATTTCACATTACAATGAAAATTCGAAAACTGCAATTTTGTAACTATATCACACGAAAAAAAATTGTCATTTCTTATCTGCCTGTTCGTCCATCTATTAAGGCCCCTTTTTCCTCAGGAACGGGTAGACGTGTCAAGTTGAAATTTATGTCACATACTGAGGTCCATGGGCCCTTGCCGATATATTTAGCTTTAGCTTCTAAGTTAATGTAATCAAAACGTACGCCCATTTATGTCACGTATTTTGATACTCGCAAACTCACACCTCAAAACCTACAGTATTCTTCCCCCGGAACTAAAATGATGAAATTTTGTAAGAAGTAAAGTTTCACAGTGCACCTGAAGAAAAAAATCTGTAAATTGTTTATTTGTAATTACATCACACGAAAAAAAGTTTTTTTTATCATTTTTTATCCGAAGTCAAACTTGAAATTAAAACAATCAATAGTTCTCCATTCAGGCTGACCGGGTCGCAGTGGTAAAAGCCAAACAGCAGGCAGTGAATGACGTCACTGCTCATATGACGTTGTTCAGAGTAAATTCATCATCAGATATCCAGGAGCGATTACTGCACGTAGATATGACGTTTCATGTTGTATGTAAAACAAATATTCACAGACTGGTCTGGGAATGTTTATTTATCATACAGCTTGAAACGCCATTACCTGCATACATAATGGCTCTTGGATATGTTATGCTGGATAAATTCCGAAATGCGTCATATGAGCGTGAATGGAGAACTACTGATTTTTATAAAAATGGTCGCCGGTATCCTGCATGACCTTATGTCGCATTTGTTATTATTATGTGCGATTAGACCCTGTTGGATCACGCAAAGATTCTTGATTCTTTTTCCTTTTCTTCCACACTGCTGTCATTTTTTCTGCATGGGCTCTCTTCCTTTCCTCTGTTCATTTTCTCCCTGCTTTCTTCGGAGCTTAGTTCTCTGACTTAACTACCCACCTGTTAACTTTCTGCTTAAGGACCTTTCTGTCCAAATTATCTGACTAATTGATCTGAACTTTTTGTAGCTCCTTTTTGACCTCTTGTATCCATGGTGTAGTGTTAAGCCCTTCTATGTATTTAAGAATTTTGTGTAAAAGTCTTGTTTTTGGAAGCCTAGAGACATTCCCATAAAATTTTAATCGCCTTTTTCTAATGCCTGCTGCAAGGTTGGACAATTTCTCAGTTGTTTGACTAGATTATAGTCTGTAGCCCTCTTCTGTTTTCTTTGGTCCTAGTATCTTTCTGCTGATTTTACAGTCTTCCTTTAATAAGTTTTCTAGGTCACATTTTATGTAGACTGTCAAGGTTTCACTGGCATACAGGACTTCAGGTTTTATTGCCGTAATATAGTACCTAATTTTAGTGTTCTTGGACAAGCATTTTTTATTGTACGCCTTGTAGGTTCTTCCATTGGCTCTCTTTAGTTTTTGGAGGCGAATGTTTTGCGCTATTTTTTCTCTCCCCGTAGGTTCAAGGACTTCAGCTAAGTATTTAAAATATGGGACTCTATTGATATGATCGTATTTTGTACTCAAGTTTTGAGTGTCGCATTTATATTATTCAAATTAAAACATTCTCGAAAATCTTGGAATTCTTGGGACTGACGTCTTGCAGTATTAATAACAGGCAAAAACGGTCGAGATTCTCGATTCCCGAAATGGGTGAACTGTCTATACACATAGTTAAGTCTGTAGGGAAGCCTCAGTGTGCGACTCTTACTCGCACTTGGCCATTTTTCCAACTGTGTGTGAATCCCCAAGGGACCAAAATGGCTCTGAGCACTATGCGACTTAACTTCTGAGGTCATCAGTCGCCTAGAACTTAGAACTAATTAAACCTAACTAACCTGAGGACATGACACACATCCATGCCCGAGGCAGGATTCGAACCTGCGACCGTAGTGGTCGCTCGGCTTCATACTGTAGCACCTAGAACCACACGGCCACTCCGGCCAGCCCTAAGGGACCAAACTGCTTAGGTCGTCGGTCCCTAGACATACACACTACTTAAACTAACTTACACTAAGAACAACACACACACCCACGCCCGAGGGAGGACTCGAACCTCCGGCAGGAGGGGCCACGCAGTCCGTGACATGTACAAACAGTTTAGGACACGATCTGCCTTCTTAGGTTGTTTGCAAATGTTGCTAGGATTTAGTGTCTGGTAAAGTCATTAAAAGGTCAAAATAAATTGCAAAATGGTTCAGACGGCATATCTGCTTGGTGTAAAAAGTGAGAATTGTCCCCAAAGAACATTACACGACAAGTAACACGAATTTGAAGGTCATCGATTCAACGAAATTCCTAAATCCCTAGGAATTCCGACTACGAACTGTTGTAATTGGTGCCATTACATAGAACAATTGCAGGGAAGGCGGGCCAATGATTGCGTTTTATTGGCAGGACTGGTACAAGGTGCATCATTTCTACGAAAGGGTCTGCCTAAAAGACGCTTGACTGCCCTCGTCTGCAGCACTGCTACGCGGTATTCCTACCACGTAGATTGACGCAGGACAACGAAGAAGCTAAAAGAAGGGCAGCTCCTTTTGTATTATTGCGAAATAGGGAAGAGTAGTGTCAGAATATAAGCAGTGAGGGCAAGAGCGTTTTTCTTTGCAGAGAGATTTTCTCATCAACTTCAGTCACCAGCTTTTTCCTTTGCATTCTAAAATATTTTGTTAACTCTCACTTACACCAGGAGAAATCGTTACCGTAATAAAATAAGACAAAATTTTGGGTGTTTATTTTCCCCACGTTCTGTCCGAGAGCGGATCGGGCAAGAAACAGTCTGAAAGTGCTTGAACTCTCTGCCGAATACTTCAAGTGTGAACTGCGCAGAAATCACGTACATGTAGATGGGCAATAGAACAGTTGAGATCAGTAACGTTTCCTTGGTAAGTGCAGAAAACCAAAAACACTCCCACTGCACGTGTAGCACATCAGTGATAGGCTGTCTAGGCACGGTAACTGTTACGTGTCTGCTACTTGACTGGCATGCTGCTTTGCATGCCGCTTATTTTGTTATACTCTCAGCAATTCAGCTATGTGAAGGAGAGGAGGTAATTTGGCCACACGTTGTCGAAGCTGTTGGAAAAGATAGTGTGAAACGTTTTCGAGCTGTGAGGTACTCTGTCAATGACCAGTGGGGAATTACCAGTGCGAAAAATGATGATGACCTCGCCGTTGAGGGCCTGCACAGCCCTCCCCCCGCCCTCCCTCATCATCAATTCAAAAGGAAAAAAAAAATCATTATATAAGATCAAATATCTAACCTAAGATGATAACTTGCACAAATAAGGGGCGAAGTGGACAATGTAATAAGACCACAAGAAATTCGCCAGGATTAATGCAGAAGAGTCCCCAGAAGGAACAAGAATATAAGAACGGCTGAGAAAGAGATTTTTTAGGTTATGTGGTAAAGGATATAACTTTTAGGAAGTGTCTAATTGGAGAGAACATTCTAAAAACTGGCAAATTTGGTAAGATATTGTTTGATTAGTAACTCTTAATTGCTTTGTAAAAATGACAATGTCGGGCATGTTGTTAAACTGTGTGACTGACAGCGGAGAGATCACAGGATCAAACCCCGGCCGGACCAAGAAAGGTTTTAGTTTGCCTTTAATCTAGTCTTCACCTCTCACTAATCTGAAGACTCACCGTGAATGACAGCTGTTTCGGATTCCACGCTAAACTGTAAGTCTCCTTTCCTTGGTTGGACAGCTGGGGTTGATTAGGGAAACGCAAGTCGCCGAAATGGTGTTCAATTTAAAGACATGCACCCAGCCTTCGAACCACACGCAGTGAATAATAATAAAAATAACAATAACAGTAGTAGTAATAATGATGATGATGATTACGAAGAACGCACGGTTTATTTTGGATATCATTGATATCCAAAACGTTTCTTTGTCGACCATTGTAGCTCTTCTAAGATGGAAAATTATGAAACAAAACTTGCAATTCCTCTGTAAAACTTCTGGAATATTTTAATTCTACCACTAATGTTGCGCGCAACGCCCTTTCTTGGTTCGACGTAATGAAGCAATAACAGACACAGCGTTTTTTATTAACAGCACTGGAATGAATTTCTTGAAACATGTTTTCCGTTGCTGATAAATTATATCATAGTAATTACTTTCAGAAAGAATACATATTATCCATTGCTTTAACGACTCAAAGTTAAAGGCACGCAATTCTCTATTCTATCTCCCAGATTTTTTTTTCAATTATTTTCTGTCTCTTAAGCTACCATAAAATTTTCACGTTATTCTGATTGATTTGTTTCACTTTATTACACCGTTTGACGACAGTTCACAGTTCATTTATATCTTTTCTGTCATGTCTCTTTAGAGTATGAGAGGAACCCTCAAACCTATAGACCAAATCAACCTGAGGTTAACCATCTCTTTACTTTTAACCAGAGAATGATGTTTAAACAATATCAAGCTGCTTATGTGAGGCAAACCTTGAAGTCAGGCATAGATGTTGACTTACTGTTAATAATCAAATGTGTCTCCTACTTTACTTTAGTCAGTAGTACAGAAACTCGTAAATTTTGTATATGAAAAGTATAAATAGCACCACTAACTTTTTTTATTTATCAGCCATGTAGATTTTAATCAGGGTTACAATAAAAGAAGAAAAAGCGCTTAATAAATTACATGGGGCTACAAGCTCAATTGGATAATCTTCGTAAAATTCCTTTATATCCTATTACTCGTAACGCCACTCTCTAAATTAGTTAGACTTTACGAAATGCGGAAACAAATTCCTGCCGAGTTAATTGGAAAGTCCTTTACGAAATATGTGAGCTAGAATCGAATTTGACATACGACTTTGCTTAGTCGTCGCTGGCGTGATTCAGTATTGCCTTACTTTTATTTCTGAGACTTTCGCTCTCGTTTTGGTTATAAGATCGCCACCTCGTCGCCACGAAACTGGCTCGGTTCCTCGGACCAAATTTAATTATTGCTGGACGAGAGGTAATGCAATTATAATACTCAAACACAGTTATTAGCGGTCCTGACTCATTTATGCATGGGGTTCCTTCCTAAAGCTCGGGCCTGACGAAGTTAACGTCACTTAATTCATCCAAAAAGCCATTTGCATTCGAATTGGTGCTCACTCGCTCGTAAAAACGGTTTCCGCGTGATTTAGTGACGTTTGCAGATCCTTTTTGCTTTCTAGAAGCAGTTTAGTATTCGTGACGTACGAGACCGCCCGCGGCCCCAGAAACCAGTCACGCCAGCAGGCGGGATTTAAAACAACGAAGACCTCTACAGGATTCGCCCTGTTCGTGGGAGACGAGCGCAGTTTCGTTCTGGACGAGCGGAGAACTGCGAGTGGGCAGAAGCGGAGCAGGGATGGGAAATATGAGTGTGTCAGAGGAGTGCAAGCGAGTGACGCCTTTACAGTGGTCTGCAGATCTCATAAATCATACCCAAGCACATTAGCTCTTCTTCAAACCCTACGACGCGTTGTCACGGGTGGTCGGGGCGATTCACTGAAGTACTGCGTTCGGGTCGCTGTCTTGTCCTCAGAATACCGCCTCGGAGTATACAGAAGTGTGGCGAGAGGCTGTATAATGCTTTAGTTACGTACTCTAAGGGCTCTTTCACAAAATGCATATCCGCTAACGAGTCGACACAATTAAAATTGTGTATATCCTGACTGAAGTGACGAATGAAACTTTGTACCATGGGTCTCGTGCTCGTTACACACAGTGGCTTCAATCAACATATAAATTCAAACAGTAATATAGATGCTCTCCAACTGTATTGGAACAGCACCTCAGCATCGAACGAAACATTCATTAAAGTACCTATGCCTAGGTTCCAAGCAGAATCCCCTGTTTCGTTCGACTCTGTAATGCTGTTCAAGTTTAGGGGGAATACCGAGCAGGCTGAGGAGTGAATGGGGATTTGGACTGAGGAGGGAACCGTGCTATGATAGTTCGTGCAGTTATGCAAAACCACTGCGCCAATTTGGCGTAGTGGTTAGTGCATCTGCCTGGTGAGCAGGAGACGTGAATTTGAATCCTGGCTTTGGTACAAATTTTCATTCGTCGCTTCAGTCTGTGTGTTTACATCATAGATCTCTGGAGTTATATAGTTTCATTTGAAAATTAAAATTATGTGCCGCATCCAAACTCGATACCAGACCCTTTTGCGGTCAATGCTTTTCCCAAATGTTGGGCTGATGACAGGCTTTCACGACCGAATAACATTTCTGCTACTATACCTTTCGGTGTATAAGGTCGTGGTCTACGAAACTCCTCTGCTCCTAAGTATCGTCTGGAACTGCGCTGAATATCTTCAGAGATGTTGCTCCTCCGTTGAGTCTTGCCGACTGACGGGTCGGAAGTCTGAAAGCGACAGCTATACTGCAGTAAAAGAGGCGTGGCAGGAGTTCCACATGATAAGCGAAGATGATCCTTGTCAAAGAGAAAATTTAAATATGGATTGAAAATGAAATGAAATGATCGTATGGCATTGTAGGCCGGGAGGCCCCATTCAGGGGAGTTCGGCCGCCGTATTGCAATCCTTTTTAGGTGACGCCACATCGGTGACTTGCGAGTCAATGATGATGAAAATGATGATGAAGGACACGCAACACCCAGTCCGCTGCCGGGAATCGAACCCGGGCCCCCTACGTGGTAGGCTGTAGCGCTACCGCTACGCTATGGAGGCGGACAATATCGAGTGTCGTCTTGTTAAAGATAAAAAAAATGTTCAGCGATTCTGCATATGTTGCTAAGTTTCATGGTCTCTTCTTTCCTATTAAAATTAACCCTATATTTGTATATTTCAATTGTTTCTCTACATAGCCGTGGATAATACACTGAAGAGCCAAAAAGCAGGTACACCTGCTTAATATTGTGCAGGGTCTCCGCGAACAGGCAGAAGTGCCGCAACACGACATGGCATGGACTCGTCTAATATCTGAAGTAGTGCTGGAGGGAACTGACACCTTGAATCCTGCAGGACTGTCCACAAATCCGTAAGAGTACGACGAGGTGGAGATCTCTTCTGACTAGCAAGTTGCAATTCATCCCAGATACGCTCAATAATGTTCAAGTCTGGGAAGTTTGGTGGTCATCGGAAGTGTTTAAACTCGGAAGAGGATTCCTGGAGCTACTCTGTAGCATTTCTGGACGTGTGGGGTGTCGCACTGTCGTGCTGAAATTGCCCAAGTCCGTCGGAATGCACAATGGACATGAATGGATGCAGGTGAGCAGACAGGATGCTTACGTACGTGTCACCTGTCAGAGTCGTATTAAGACCTATCAGGGGTCCCTTATCATTCTAACTGTACACGCCGCAGACCATTTCAGAGCCTCCAGCAGTGATAACAGTGCTCTGCTGACGTGCAGGGTCCACGGAATCATGAGGTTGTTTCCATACCCGTACACGTCCAACCACTCGATACAATCTGAAACGAGACGCATCCGACCAGGCAAAATTTTTCCAGTCATCAACACTCCAATGTCGGTGTTGACGGACCCAGGCAAGGCATAAAGCTTTGAGTCATGGAGCCATCAAGGGTAGACGAGTGGGCCTTCGGCTTCGAAAGCCCATATCGATGATGTTTCGTTGAATGGTTCGCACGCTGACACTTGTTGATGGCCCAGCACTGAAATCCGCAGCAATTTTGCGAAAGGGTTGCACTTCTGTCACTTCGAACGATTCTCTTCAGTCTTCGTTGGTCCCGTTCTTGAAGGATCTTTTTCCGGCAGCAACGATGTGAGAGATTTGATGTTTTACCTGATTCCTGATATTCACGGTACACTCGTGAAATGGTCAATGGGAAAATCCCGACTTCATCGCCACAGCGGTGATACCGTGTCCCATCGCTCGTGGGCCAACTATAACACCACGTTCAAACTCACTGAAATCTTTATTACCTGCCATTGCAGCAGCAGTAAAAGATCTGTGAACTGCGCCAGACACTTGTTGTCTTACATAGGCTTTGCCGTGTTCTTTTTTTTACGTATGACTGTATTTGAATAAACATGCCTATACCAGTTTCTTTGGCGCTTCAGTGAAGTTTGTCGTCGGAGGTATATATATACATGTATATTCAGAAAACTTCACTTCAAGACTTCCCGACTGAAGAATATGCTCTGCTACAGCTGCATTGTTTATAAATACAGTGTTAAATTTAATAGGAAAGAAGAGACCATGAAATTTTAGCGACATGTGGACAGTAGCTCTGCAGAATACCTAAACAGTTTTTTATGTTTGACAAGACGACAATCGACAGTTAAGTTTTGTCTTTGACATGGCTCATCTCTGTTTATCACGTGTAAGTATGCTACGCCTCTTTTCCTGCAGTATATATTTCACTCTTAACGTTTCCGATCCGTCAGTCGCCGAGACTCATCGGAGGAGCGACACCTCTGACGGGGTCCAGCGAAGTTCTTGACAAAACCTTAGGAACAGAAGAGTTTCGAAAACTATTGATGCCTGGATACGTTACTGCTCTGCAAACCACTGTCAAATGGATGAAAGCGGGTACTCAGTATTGCACCACATACTATAGTTTCTTGCCGTTCCAATAGGATATGCAGCGTGGGAAGAATGCTTAAATGCTTCCGTGCGTTGTGTAAATTTTCTTCACTTGAGGAATAGGAAAAATTAACCAACAGAAAAGACTACTACCAGAAACAGCAACAAATAGTAAACCACTTACACCAAAGGAAATATAATAACGGATCTCTACAAGAGCGAAACGTGAGGGGCTGAAGGATACCACCAGATTCATCACTCAATGTTGGTTCTGTAAATTTTATAAGTAGGAGTGTACGGGATAACTTGCGTCTATCTTCAAGACTTTTTCCATCACTTCCGCAACGCTCTCCCATGTATTAAACAGTCCTGTGATGCCACTTTTCTCCTTTATATTTTACACGTCTAGTTCCGTAGGACCAAACTGAGGAGCATGTCTGTATGGTCATGGAATTCATGGAATGGGTCAGTACATGAAAGCAACATAAATAACGTAGACAAATCTTACGCAGATTCAAGCTGCGAGTATATAGTAACATAAACAAGGACTTTTTTTTTTTTTTTACGAACTCCTCGTCACAATAGGACGAGTGATTCAGGAGGAGGTTCTTGAGTTTAGACTTGAATGTGTGAGGAATACTGCTCGGTTTTTTTAATTCTTGTGGTAAATTATTGAAAATGGATGCAGCAATATACTGCACGGCTTTCTGTACAAGGGTCAAGGAGGTGTGGTCCAAATGCAGATTATATTTCTGCCTAGTATAGCAGAGTGCAAGCTGCTAATTCTTGGTAAAAGCTCATCTTGCTAACAACAAATGACATTAAGGAAATAAGTATTGGGAGTTGCAAGTCAGAATTCCTAGACTCATGAACAGAGGTCGACAAGCATATCGTGAACTGGACCGCATATTGCACAAAATTGCCGTTTCTGAACCGAAAATACTCTTTGTGAATGAGAAGAGTCAACCTGGAATATAATCCCGAATGTCAAAAAGAATGAAACTGAACAAAGAAGATTAGTTTTAGTGTTGGACACTCACTTTTTGCAGATGTTCTAATGGTAGATATAGCAAGTTCAGTTTTTTAACAAAATCCTGATCATGGGTTTTGCCTCTCCGTTTACCAGCTATCCGTGTTCCTTGAAATTTGAACTGTTTAGACTCGCTAATTGTATGCCCGTTCTGTATAATCAAAACGTCAGTGTCAGTTGAACTGGGTGTTAGAAACTGTAATAACTGAGTCGCACTGTGAGTCAGCATCAATTTATTTTCTGCAAGCCTTGAATTTATGACTTGAACTGCAGGATTTGACATACTATGTTGCACTCAATATCCTTCACGTCAACAAACATACGTTTCGTATCCCCTCTTAGCCATTTTTGGTGCGAATCCCGCAGACTTGAGCAATATTCTATGTTGGGACGCCCATTAGACTTTTAGGTACTTTTTATTTGAGACCACCTTTTCCCAATGTCTTTCCACTGAACTTACCTACTACAGATCCTGTGAGATCAATCCGTTTCATACATTTCAAAACAGTCATAAACAGCAACTCGGTGTTCCGTTAAATTATTTACAGTAGACAGCGAAAACTTATCTTTAGAGGACACTCTGGAAAACACACCAGTTCCAGAACACTTTTTAAACACGGGAATGTTGTCGAATTCTGCTGAACAGAAGGTGAAGCTAATGGGCGAAACTCCATCACAGCTTATGCGTAAAGTAATAGATGACAGTCCTACAACTGTGAACGCATTATCGAGGAAGGATGTATATTCGCAACAACTTTACTCACGCTGCTTTGAAGATATGCCGAAACTGCCAAAATCCGCGATCGAACTCGAGGTTGCCTTATTCAAGGTGAAGGTGACAGCTACAAAAGGCGAAGCCTTTGTCCTTAACAACAGTGTAGAAAATTGTCATGTTGTTTTTTCAACCGACTCGAGTCTACAATACCTATGTGAGCAGGGAACTACATTGATGAAAGGCACTTTTTTCAATGTGCAGCGAAACACTTTTTCCAGTTATTAACGTTCCACAGTTACTTTGTAGGTTCTTACATACCATTATTTTTCCGACTTAGCAAAGATAAAAAGGAAATATATTCGAAAACTGTACAGTGTGTTCAAGATGAATGTAGGAAGAGGCAAAAAGGGTGCTAACTGGCTTCTAACAGTCCGTGTATTAGAGTATTGAGGTTGCCTGTTTCACCTGCCTAAGGCCTTGTAAGTACAACTATAATCGTTATTTCAAGAAAACCATATTACTATTTAACGATAAACAGCCAGAACTGATATAAAATATGATCCGCCTTAAAGAAAAAATAAAAAAGAAAAAGTTCAATAGAATGCAGCTATTTCTAAAAGTACGTTATTCCTTTAATTAGTTGTACATCCAACATTCAACCAATTTGTTTACATTGTCTAAGTCCAGAAATATTATTTACTTTTGCATATTTCAGTTAGCGAAAAATTCAAACACTTGGTCTGGCTTCGATGTACAAAGGCCAGATCAGTGATAAGGGGCAGTGGCTGTGTTACATTTTTGGCCTTAATACTTAAATTCTCAAGATGTTCCATATGCTGACCTGAGACAGCTTGCAACCACAACACCAAAATACACATACAATTTGATGATTACGCAACTGAAAATTACATTGAGGACAGAATATGCGCTATTTCCTCCTGCCGGTCGGTGTGGCCTAGCGGTTCTAGGCACTTCAGTCTGGAACCCCGTGATCGCTGCGGTCGCAGGTTCGAATCCTGCCTCGGGCATGGATGTGTGTGATGTCCTTAGGTTAGTTAGGTTTAACTAGTTCTAAGTTCTAGGGGCTGATGACCTCAGATGTTAAGTCCCATAGGGCTCAGAGCCATTTTTCCTCCTCAAGTTTGGCCAGCTCACTGCGCTTACTTATGGAGAACCAGTAACTCTTGCGAAAGCTTTCATTCGCGTTTCAACGCTTCGCGTGACTCCCGTCATCCAAACATCTTCAAATTCGTGAGAAGTCTGAAGCGTGAACAAATTGATACCTACAAAAGAACTAAGAAGTAGGAACCCAGTGGCTATACAGAGTGCTGAGGGTGGTGTGGAAGGAGAACAGAATTCCTGAGGATTGGAAGAGAGGAATTATAGTCCCGATCTTCAAGAAAGGGGATAAAAGGAGATGTGAGAACTGCAGAGGAATCACCCTGCTATGCCACTGTGGAAAAATCTATGAAAAGATCCTGGAGAAGAGAATAAGAAGCAGTATTGAAAGTAGACTGCAAGAGGAGCAGTATGGTTTCAGACCGGGAAGATCAACAACGGACCTCATATTTGCGGTAAGGCAACTGCAGGAAAGGCACTATGAGTACGGGAAGGACTTAATCATGGCCTTTTTAGGTATTGAGAAGGCGTATGACAGTATCTATAGGGACAAGCTCTGGGATGTGCTGAACGCAAAAGGGATAGATGAAGAGATAACACGAAAAGTCAGAAAAATGTATGAGGGAAGTGAGAGTTGTGTGAAAGTGGGGAGGGAACGTACTGCATGGTTCAAGCTGGAAAATGGGCTGCGACAGGGAAGTGCACTTTCGCCTTTATTGTTTATTATTGTTATGGATGAAATCCTACAGCAAGTATCAGATGCAATTGGAGATCATAAAATGAAAGCAGTGGTTTTTGCCGATGACCTGATGTTATGGGGAAATTGCGAGAGGGAGGTGCAAGAGCAGTTAGATGTATGGGAGGCAACGGCAGCACAATATGGAATGCATTTCTCTGCAAAGAAAAGTGAAATAATTGTCACAACAAGGAAGAAGAATAGGCCAAATGTGGATATAACTTGTGGAGGGGAAAAACTACAAGTGGTAGAGAACTTCAAGTACCTGGGAAGCATGATTGAAAGTAAGGGGGGAAACGCAATGGAAATAAATGAAAGGTGCAGAAAAGCAGGGCAGTTATTCAAATGCATTAGGGGGCTTATTTGGAGCAAGGAGGTGCCACAGAAATGCAAGGGAATTATATACCGAACCTACTTTGTCCCCATATTGGCATTCGGAAGTGAGACATGGGTAATGCACAAAAGCGACAAAAGTAGAATACAAGCTAGTGAAATGAAGTTCCAGAGGAGCAGGTTGAGTAACAAGACGAGACAGATTGCGAAATGTGTATGTGAGGGAAAGACTAAAGGGGGAACCAGTACAGGACAGGATAGAAAAATCAAGACTGCAGTGGTATGGTCACATGAAGAGAATGGATGAGGGAAGAATTCCAAAGAGGATGTTTGATCTGCAACTGGAGGGGAAGAGGCCCAGGGGAAGACCAAGAGATAGATGAGTGAAGGGAGTAAAGGAATGTGTGACGAGAAGAGGAGACAACTGGACGAAGGTGGAAGAGGGGGAATGGTGGAAAGACAGAACACGATGGAGAGGCTTGTGTTCCCGACAGACCCAGCCAGTGGCTGGAAACTGTCCAAGATGATGATGATGAAAAGAACTAACTCTACAAAAACTGGTAACATCGTCAAAACGGACTCAAAAACCAGAAAAAGGCATGCATTCCCACAGCAAAAATTAGTTTTACTCAGTAATTGTGCAAATGACAAATTAGAATTTGTAAACTGCGTTTCATACAACGCACTCATGAGCAGAACATAATATATGAGAAATGCTGTTGTTTTCAGGAAAGGTAACGGAGGTGCGTTCCAAGCAGGGAGCTGTCATTGAGTTTCTTGGCAGAAAATTGTTATAAAATCTTTTTGTTTACATAAAATTTGTTTCCTTTTATATTTTGTTCATCATACTGTATTAACAATATTCTTAAGAACATTGCAAATAGCGGCGGAGGTAGTGTACTTGTTTCGTTCAGATCTGGAAGAGTTTGCAGTTGGTCTGCCGAGTCCGGGCGAGCCGCCTTAGCCCGTGTTCTCCATGGTCCATGCCGCGCCGCAGTTACGGTCAGCCCACCAATGTCCGTCGCTCTCCAGCTTGCGATTCCGTGTACATCGCCCGGATGATGCAGATGGCTAGGCTGGCTCCTTGCCGCCTACCGTCTAGTGCCTACCTGCTGCAGATGCACTGCTCTACTTTCGTGTACGAGAATAAATCGTCTTGGTTGCAGATTCTCTATCTACATCTCTGCACCTCCATCCACGTTCAGCAGAAAACCGCTTACACACACCTTGCTTTACAGTATCTTAAGTTCACTACGTTATAGAGGTACATTCGTTAGAGACAGTGCAGATAAAATTAGCAAGGAAGCAGCTCTCAGAGAAGCGCACAAGTATTTTTCCTATGTTCCATCCATAAATGTAACGGGAAAAAGCCGAAACATGTGGTGGAGTTAGAAGTATCATCTTCCACGCAATTCACAATGATTCATTCGCGTAGTGAAGAAGCTGTGGTCAAAGAAGAAGAAGAAGAAGAAACATACCCTATGGCTCCCGGCTTACTGCAAGCCTTCCGGATGCAAACTTACTTCGGTAGTTTCCTTGTCATTATAGGTACTTAATTAATGGCGTTACTGGGGCCTTTTAGGCGGTTTTCCACGATCTTTTAGTGGCGAACATGATAAACAAATAGTTACAACATTAAAAAGGTCGCCCAGAAAGTAATACACCACTTTTTTTCTCATGCAACAACAATGGCACGAATGCGAAACTTTAGGTATGCATTGTTCGAAGTTTCGGGAAAGGGCGTGCAAATTTTTCGTTTCCTCCAACAGATATCGTAGCTGCAGCAATGTTTCAAAATGATTTTTGTAGGTGATGTATGTTACAAGCAGCGTGTCATCAGTGAATTTCTTGGTGCAAAGAAATAAACTGTTAGGAACATTCACAAACGTTTGTGTGCTGTTGACTGAGGATCTGCAATCGACAGATGTACCGTTGGACACTGGGGATAGAGGATGAGGCCATTACGAGATGGCAGTTCGGCAGAGTTCCAGGACTGGCAGCGTTAGGGCAGGCCATCCATGGCTGTCACATCTGACAGCATACGTCTTGGTGAAGTGCTCATTCGCGAAGACCGACGCATAATTCGGCAGCTGGCGCTTATGCTAATGGTAGCAATCAATAACCGAGGCGGGTGCTTGATTCAACATGATAACGCTCAGCCAAACACAAGTTTGATGACTTCGGAATCGGAACACATCACTAAACATGGTTGGGCAGTGTTACTCCATCTATTCTACAGCCTTGACTGTGGGTCATTATGTTGACAAAGACATGATTCCCACAGTGGACATTGGAAATTTGAGGAAATTCCTATGGGACCAAACTGCTGAGGTCATCGGTCCCTAGGCTTACACACTACTTACGCTAACAGACACACCCATGGCCGAGGGAAGACTCGAACCCCTGACGGGGGGAGCCGCGCGAACCGTAACAAGGCGCCTCAAACAACGCGGCTAGACCGCGCAGCCTTCCACACATTGAAGAAATGGCTTCGTGACCAGGACAAGTAGTGGTCCGAAAGGGCATACACGCCCTTGAGTCCCACTGAAGGAAGGCCATAGAAGAGGAAGGAGATTACGTTGACCAATAGTGAGTGTACAAGAAATATCTGTCTTTCTTGTGTGTACGTTTCCTCGTATTCAATAAATAATTGTTGGAGAAAAAAATGTGGTGATCCTCGTATAACAGTCAGACCGATGCTTAGAAGATTAACATATACTAGGTGCACACGAATTCTCTTCCTCAGATTAACTGACTACAGTGGCGACAGAGAGTACATCCTGTTGTGGTAGGTGCTGACAGTCTAGCGTGTCCCAACAGTTTTAACCACCCTAGAGAAACCAAGTAATGTTTTGTAGATTCCATGGATATTAAAACACATAAAAACTAAAAATAACTCCATCCGAACAGCCCTCGCAAGGCCCAACGGTACCGACCGACTCCCGATAGGCGTACTTCATGCGGATATAGAGGGGCATTTTGTCAGCACACCGTTCTCCTGCCAGTTTTCAGTTTTCGCGACCAGAGCCGCCACTTCTTAGTCAAGTAGATCCTCAATTGGCCTCGCGATGGCTGAGAGCCATCAACAGCGGTCAGCAGACCTGGACGGTGAGCCAGCTAAGTGCTAGCGAAGTCCGACAGCGCTTAAATTCGGTGATCTGCTGGGAACAGGTGTTGCCACTGCGGCAAGGCAGTTGGCCATTTAAAACCCATGCACAGAAAAACTCACTCGTTCGAGGTGCATCGAAATTAACGAATTAGATATAAACCATATCTATTCATGTGATTTTAGGCTGTTGAAACACCATGAGTTGAGTACCTCTTGTTTTCTTTAAAATAACTCGCTTACAGACGACTGCAAATGTCAGATTCCATAGATCCAACAATTTAGGCAAAATGGGAACATCAAGTATTGTTTAAGATACCAAGTACAGTAGTGCAGTGTTGTTTGCTGTTGTGTAGTGCATGTAATATCGTTTAGTCTAGAATCATACAGCACAAAATTTGGTTCTCTCTTAAACACCATAATGCTGAGTTATATTAATACATTTAAAATTTACTTCAAAATATTGTGAGCGTCTATATCCAATTAACGTGCAACGTTTGTTCTTTATTACTAGATAAGTCTAAAAGAAAAGGTAAAATAAATAAGATTACCATTAACTGCAATAGCTGAACTGCCTGTTTCATTATAACAGAAAGTTAAAATAAAAAACTGCGAAATCAAGGAAAACTGCGGACACCATACGACAGGGGTAATCACCATCTTTTACATACCGGACGCTTTTCTATCACTGTTAGAAGTAATTTTTTTTTTCTAATGATCCCCCTCCCGGTTACACAGTAAAGATGATTTATAAATTAGGAAAGTAACTTTACTTCGTAATATTTATAAAACAGAGTTATAGTAAGTAAAGCGTATTTTGAATCGAAGTATTGTGAAAACTTAGTGAAAATGTTTTTGATTCCCTAGCAACTACCGCCGACCACGAAGTAGCAAAGCGCTGTGGACTAAGTTGAGTACCACTCCCGCATGACGTAATAAAAGCTAGGAAAGAGAGATAATTAAACTGGAATTTAATCTTATCTTATTCTGTTACATTAACATGTAACAAACACTCTGGACTACTTTCATTGTTGGCACTCCTGATTCCTGCTTGTGAGAGCAAGGCAAGCTGAGATGTTCAGTATCGACTACCGCAATAATGGATGATACGTTTGAGGGGTCCACTTGTACTTGGAGCCCGATTTTGTAATATATTTCATGAAAAATGACATGAACTGGTTATCACTTGTAGAAGAGATTCTATCTTTGACACCACTGAACCAACGATGTTGCCTGAGTGGCAGAATCTATTGTAAGTAGGAACGCGCGGGGCGCAGTAGTAGTTGCTGTTGCACTCTGTTAAAGGTAGGATGTAAGACTTTCAGCTAGTGACTAGCTGTTGGACAATGGTCGCAGCATAATACAGTTTGTAAGGTAATGAAATTATGTATATTTAGTTTAAGTATGCAGTAACACAATGTGGATTTTGCTAATTTTACAGTACTGACCCTTGAATGTATGAACCAAGTATTTGCCATCGGATTTAATGTATAGGTTGATTATGTATACCCGATTTGTAATATTTTGTGTCTTTTGTAAACTTGATACAAGGAAGTTAAATTTTGGAATCTATTTTGTCAAACGATGTCAGACCTTTGTCCTGTAACAATCCTTGTGTCTTTAAAAACATCAGTAAGTGAGATTTTTAGAGCAATTGAGAAGTTCACTGATTTTGAAGTTAATGTAAAATGTTTCATATTAGATTTTGTGAAAGAGGAACTTTATTTTGAAAACAATTTTAGAACTGAAGAATTCAGTCTTAGCATATCCTATTATCAGTACCTCATCCTCTTCCACAACATGTTTATTTAAATCCAATGAATATTTTTTAAAAGAAATGAATTTTCAATCAGACTCAGAAAAAATTTAATGTGCCAGAATCAGAAAAGTGTTAATGTTTGTAACAGCTTTAATGCGGGCAGCATTGCACATCGCTGAGCCAATATACAAAATCATCACTGAATCTTTGCAAGATTATTCATTTATCAACTAATATATTGACATTATTTATATGAAGCTATTTTACGGCAGATATTGTACTTCGCTGAGCCAAGATCGAATGTTTTGTATGCGTACTGTGCAGAGAATAGAATACCAAGATTACATCCGTTGTGACTCAAGAGCTAAGGTAACTGTATTTCATTTGTTTATTTGCATAGGGAATTTTATCAGTTTATTTCACAGGGCCATAGAACTCGGTGGGCAAGACTCAGTAAATTTCAGAGGGATTGATTTCATTATAGGCATTACATACTGGCTTTCCAGATTGAGTTGTTTGATTTTTCTTTGGATTACATTTAACTGATTAAGCACACCATTTACTCAACAACACATTACACAGAAAATTTGCAGTAGACAAACATTAGGCACTATATATACATTAAAAATATGAATAATAATTTAGAGAACGTTAAAACGTGCAATGAACAATATGACGCTTTGAAATTTTGCTTTCGTCTCAAAAAGTCTGAGCTAAGGCCTATGCAATGTTGCAGGACGCCTATGGAGAATCTATTCTTTAGTACAGCTCAGCTCGCAGATGGTTGATATTGTTTAAAGATGGGACAACCAATTTCAAAGGAAGGTGGACCCTCTACTCCAATTACTGTTCTCACAGAAGAAAACACCAACACCTCCGCTGCCATTGTGAGAGGATCAATGAATAACATTGTGAACACTTTTTGAAATACTGTACATTAATCTGGGCGCTGCCTACAAGTTGGTGACATGTTTGTGAGTGGTGGATTCCAAGACCGGCTATTCCCGAACAAAAGGACATTCGCATGGAGGTCTACAGTTCAAGTTGATGTTAAAGGAAGATCCGGAGTTTATGTTAAAGATAATTACTACTGATGAAACTAGGCTACATCAGTTTGATCCTTAGAGCAAACACCAAAACTCAGCATGCACACCTCCTTCAATAGCAAACCCCAAGAAAACAATAGGGGTTGTTTCTTCTAGGAAAATTATGGTGACCTCATTCTTTTATATTTATGCAATGGGGTGTATCAGCACTTTCTACCTGAGCACACATACGAATAACTGGACAGTATCACAGGGATGTCCTAGATGCAAGGGCCACATATCCGTGAAACTATTCGTGCAATGGTATATCAGCATTTCTACCTGAACACACATGAATAACTCGACAGCGTTACAGGGATGTCACCACATACTGTAAATGATGTTACTGACAATTTTGCCATAATCCATGTGAAGTGCTTTCCTCACCTTCCTTATTGACCGGATGTAGGCCAGTCTGATTTTTTTCTATTCCGTTATCTGAAGAAACACTTTTGTGAGTGACATTATTCATACTCAGAAGCTGCGGAGGTGACTCTGAAGGATGTTTCTATGGGGACTGAAACGACGAACGAAAATTTGTACCACGGCTGGGATTTTAACCGTGGCCTCCTGCTGACTGGGAAGATGCACTAACCACTACGCCACCCTGGCAGTGTAGGTAGCTTTGCAGTGCGCGGTCTACTGTACCAGCCTCCCTCCTCAATCCAAATTCCCACCCACACCTCAACACAATTGGTATTCCCACTGCACTCTTCAAGTTTAAGGGGAATACGAAGTGGGCTTAGGTGTGAATGGGAGTCTGGATTGAGGAGAGAGGCGTGTGAGGGTATTCCGCACATTTGTGCAAAGTCGCTGTACCAGGATGGCGTAGTTGTTAGCACATCTGCCTAGCGAGCAGGAGACCAGAACTCGAGTCCCAGCCTTGGTACAAATTTTCTTTTGTCATAGATGTTTGAGACTTTAAAAAGTCTCTGGAACCATATAGTTCTACAGGATTCCGAAGTAACTTTCAAAAAATTATTAGAAGTGTATCTTCGTCGACTGGCAGAAACGCATCACATCCAAAGCATATTACACTATTGGCCATTAAAATTGCTACACCACGAAGATGACGTGCTACAGACGTGTAATTTAACCGACAGGAAGAAGATGCTGTGATATGCAAATGATTAGGTTTTCAGAGCATTCACACAAGGTTGGCGCCGGTGGCGACACCTACAACGTGCTGACTTGAGGAAAGTTTCCAACCGATTTCTCATACACAAACAGCAGCTGACCGGCGTTGCGTGGTGAAATGTTGTTGTGATGCCTTGTGTAAGGAGGAGAAATGCGTACCATCACGTTTCCGACTTTGATAAAGGTCGGACTGTAGCCTATCGTGATTGCGGTTTATCGTATCACGACCTTGCTGCTCGCGTTGGTCGAGATCCAATGACTGTTAGCAGAATATGGAATCGGTGCGTTCAGGAGGGTAATACGGAACGCCGTGCTGGATCTCAACGGCCTCGTATCACTAGCAGTCGAGATGACAGGCATCTTATCCGCATGGCTGTAACGGATCGTGCAGCCACGTCTCGATCCCTGAGTCAACAGATGGGGACGTTTGCAAGACAACAACCATCTGCACGAACAGCTCGACGTCGTTTGCAGCAGCATGGACTATCAGCTCGGAGACCATGGCTGCGGTTACCCTTGACGCTGCATCACACACAGGAGCGCCTGCGATGGTGTCCTCAACGACGAACCTGGGTGCACGAATGGCAACACGTCATTTTTTCTGATGTATCCAGGTTCTGTTAACAGCATCGTGATGGTCGCACCCGTGTTTGGCGACATCGCGGCGAACGCACATTGGAAGCGTGTATTCGTCATCGCCATACTGACGTATCACCCGGCGTGATGGAATGGGGTGCCATTGGTTACACGTCTCGGTCAACTCTTGTTCGCACTGACGGCACTTTGAGTAGAGGACGTTACATTTCAGATGTGTTACAACCCGTGGCTTCATCCGATCCCTGCGAAACCCTACGTTTCAGCAGGATAATGCACCACTGCATGTTGCAGGTCCTGTACGGGCCTTTCTGGATACAGAAAATGTTCGACTGCTGCCTTGGCCAGCACATTCTCCAGATCTCTCACCAACTGAAAACGTCTGGTGAATGGTGGCCGAGAAACTGGCTCGTCACAATACGCCAGTCTCTACTATTAATGAATTGTGGTATCGTGTTGAAGGTGCATGGTCAGCTGTACCTGTACATGCCATACAAGCTCTGTTTGACTCAATGCCCAGGCATATCAAGCCCGTTATTACGGCCAGAGGTGGTTGTTCTGAGTACTGATTTCTCAGGATCTATGCAGCCAAATTGCGTGAAAATGCAATCACATGTCAGTTCTAGTATAATATATTTGTCCAATGAATACCCGTTTATCATCTGCATTTCTTCTTGGTGTAGCAATTTTAATGACCAGTAGAGTATTTTGAGAAGGACCGTCAAAATTATAAGGAAGACTAAGATTGGTTTGCCCAAAGAAAATTATGATAATTCTTCATTGAACAGCCCTCTTGAGAGAAACTTTCCCACCATAAATGAATCTGAAATCATCACTGGGAAACGAACCCGCGCCTCTCTGTGTCCGCTACATCTCGCAGGTACTTAGAACACAGTGCCGGGCCTTGGCGTTGCCGGATGGCCCGCCTACCCAGAACGCTGCAACGGGCGGCTGCCGCAGGGCGCCATCCATCACGGCTGAGTGGCCCGCTTTGCGCGGTGCGGAGCGGAGCGGGAAATCAGTTTGCGGGCCCCACCTCCCACCTCCCACCTCCGCCTTCACCATCGCCTTCCCTGCGCCCGCGCCACAGCCTGTCGCGTGATTAACGACGCGCACGCCTCGGACCCCAGGCCGCATTAACACCTCCCCGCCTGTCAGGTTATTTTCACATCAGGCCGCACCTCACAATAGCCTACGTGTGCCATATCCCTCCGTCGGAGGGAACGCTGCTCGCTAGTACAGGTGATAGTCAAGCAACGAGCTGGATCATCTCTTCTCAGAGGGAGAACTACGAGGGGCTATCAATAAGTAATTCAACACTTTTTTTTATCAAAGCAGGTAGGATTTATTCAGGATTCCAACAAACCATATTATTTCCCACTGTTTTGGCTAAAAACCCAATCTTTCAACATACTTTCCGTTCAATGCGACGGCCTTTTGCAACATTACTGAGGCGGCCGGTGTGTCCGCATGGTACCGTTCTATTAGTCGGAGCCAAAGTCTTGCTGCACCAATAACCTCCCCATCATCCGCATACTGCTTCCCACGGAATGCATCGTTCATTGGACCAGACAGACAGAAGCTCTTTACGGACTTCTGTGAGGTGTGGAGGAATACAGCGGTCACACAGCTTAGAATACCTCAATAGGTGGAGAGTTTGTCAGCAGTACCAACAGAGACGTCCAGTTGTGCAGCGAGGTGTTTCATTGTGATCCGTCGATCACAACCAATGAGGGTGTCCACACGTTCCAACATTTCAGGAGATAGCTTTGAGCGACCGACAGGCAGACGGGAGATAGGACAGGTTTGCACGACCTTGTTGTGATGACGGCAGGCTCCTCTCCCAAAGATTCAAAATGGCTCAAATGGCTCTGAGCACTATGAGACTTAACATCTGTGGGCATCAGTCCCCTAGAACTTAGAACTACTTAAACCTAACTAACCTAAGGACATCACACACATCCATGCCGGAGGCAGGATTCGGACCTGCGACCGTAGCAGTCGCGCGGTTCCGGACTGAGCGCCTAGAACCGCTAGACCACCGCGGCCGGCTCTCCCAAAGATTCTCTGTGCTTTTGTTCACTGCGAGTCTCCGTAGGCATTCTGCAGGCGCTTATGAAAATCTGCGATGCTGTAGATTTCCGTCAAAGAATAACAGCTCTCTGTTTGGAATGCACCTCCATTACAGACTCCATTTTCAATGCTACGTATAGCGCTGCCACTTATGGGGACTTCATGAGACTATAGGGGCCGAACGGGAATATTCCATGATGCCCCACAGTAAATTTCGCTTTTCTTCAAGCGAAATTGGACTAGAAACAATGTGTTGCGTTCCTTACTGAACGGCCCTTCTACTTCCCGATCAGACAACTTACAATAAAGGTTTTCCAATTGAAATTCAAGTTTGGTGTTAAATGTACGGAATCCCATTAAATAAAAATAGCTACCAACTTGAAATATTTTCGGGATGTTGAACCACGGGGTTACTACGGTCGCAGTTTCGAATCCTACCTCGGGCATGGATGTGTGTGATCTCCTTAGGTTAGTTAGGTTTACGTAGTTCTAAGTCTAGGTGACTGGTGACCTCAGATGTTAAATTCCGCATAGTGCTTAGACCCATTTGAGCCATTTAAGGTGCCGTAACAAGTTTTTATACAACCGATACAACGACATGAGGCGAGTACTTTCCTGCTACATTTTTCCTCCATCATTGTTATTTAAACTTTACAAGTTCCTCATGCAGGTCCTGAAGGCCCGAGATGCAGAACTACTACCGTATTATCCATCCTCTGCCATGTGACGTCGTGTGGATGCGGTATGGAGGGGCATATGGCCACCACACCTTCCAGAGCTTGCAGTTTCTACTTCTCAATCGAATAGCTCCTCAGTTAGCAGCGCGAGGTTGAGTGCTCCCTGTACCAGCCTTCCATTAAGGAAAAGTCCTTGGCAGTATCGGGAGTCGAAACCGTATCGTGCGCACAGCAGTCATCTACGCTGAGCACCTAGCATAAGAGGTGGATTTTATCTCCCGGGCGTTAAATGGTCAGCAAGTAGTTGAATGTCGTTCGTCCGCAGAGGAACGTATTCAAAGGATGGGTTCACTAAATGTAGCATTAAGATCGAGGAACACTTGTGAGGAACGGTCGTTGAGATGTTTCTTTAGAATATACGTCATTGAGCAGAGCCTAGCTCTAGTGCATATGTGTACCACCTATCGTAAATTAAACAAACATAAAATTATAAAATTCGTTTGAGTTGACACTGTAAAACACATATTTCTCTGCCTCGTGATGATTGGGTGTTGTGTGCTGTCCTTAGGTTAGTTAGGTTTAAGTAGTTCTAAGTTCTAGGGGACTGATGACCATAGATGTTAAGTCCCATAGTGCTCAAAGCCATTTGAACCATTTTTGTAAATCTCATATGTCACGCAAAAGATACCATAACCTGTATTTAAAATCAGAATTTCGAGACGCTCAAACAATGGTGGTATTCGTTTGTTAAAACAGAAAAATGAAAAGGTAATTCTACTTTTTTATGAGCACTGGATCACTTCTGTCTGGTCTTCCATCTTCTGGGCTGCAAAGTAGACACATTCGTCTCTGTAGGGTAAGTAATTATTCCATTGATTTTAATTAGGATTTAACTTCAGTATGTAATTTACTCTGTTCTTATCATTCACAAAAAATTTCTTTTCCTCAAGCTTTCACACTTATATGTATTTGTTCACTATTTTTCAGAATATCCAATGGCTGGAACAACGACGTCGGCAACAATATTGTTGGCAGACGAAATGAAAGGACACATACCGTGTTCCGTTATTTATTTGCTTTTCAACAAAATACAAAGCTACCCTGAGATACAGCACCGACCATTTAAAGCATCTTGCTATGTTTCTTCGCGCAAGCTATTCTGAGAATGATTCAGTCATCGCGCTCCAGTCAATGACGTTGTCAATTTTCACTACCAATTAGTCACAGTCCCCGACGTTCTATTACAAAGTACAGTGCTACAAAAAGGGTGTAATATTTACGTTCAGCGTTCGGTACTGAACATAAGCACGAACCCCGTGCTATAACGGAATTATTTACCACCGTCAAATGAATTGCTGTCCTCTCGCGGCGTTTGTTGTCTACACGTGTTACATATATTTTATTTCATGTAATTAATTCAACTGAGTCGCTTTTCTGAAAACCTTTACAACTTAGAGAAAGCGAAGGGAGGAAACACTTCACCGTTCACCGCTCAATTCACGCTGGTTTCGTTCCCACCTTGGTTTCATTCGTCGGTCTCGTTATTCGTCGGGTGGTCACTAATTCCTTGTACCAATTCCATCGTTTTTCGTTCAGTATCTAGCTTTAATTTCTATCGTTTATTGCGTTAGCCCATTCATGATCAGTTAAAAACCGTTGACGAAATCTCGACTTCTTACGTTGTTCAGTGTACATTTTGCTATGATCATTTATTAAAATTAAAACTAACAGTGATTCACTGAAATTCTGCTTTCGATATGCTACTTTGCGTTTTTTAAAGTGAATTGCCTCTAATTTCCACATCAGCTTTCTCTAATATGATTTACCCACGGCAGTGTTTGAGTTTTTAAATACGTGCCCTATGAGTCGTTAAAAGAAATTAAAATGAAATGCAGTTCCCTGCAACATTTTCGCAGCACCTCTGAAAGGATTGAAGGAATAATGGAGCCCATTCTGATGTCAGTCTCGTTCGGTAAAGTCATCAAGTTTTTTAGATCGAATATCGAAAATCTCTGATTCCACTTGAGTTTCGCGTACATATAAGGGACGATGAAGAAGTTTTCTTTCTGAGGCCCTACAGTCCGGAATCGATATACCAATCAGGCAAAATCACCTTGAGCATTGAGACAACCATCTCACCAACGCACCAGGTTGAAGAGACCCGATTGGTAAAATGTTGTGTCCTGCTACGTGAAGAAGTTCGTAACTGCTTGCTGCACAGCCTCGTCCGACAGTAATCGTCGATCTATCAAAGCCTTTCTTAAAGGACCAAAGGCGTAACAATCGCACGAGGAGAGATCAGGACCATAGAGCGGGTGCTCGAGAGTCTCCCACGACATTTGTGATATTGGGACGTGTCTTATCATGAACCATCATCATCCCTTGGCGCACAATTCCACAGTTTTGACAGATATGCAACCACATACGCATTCTTGATTCTCCGATGGTTGTCTGTCGGTGTTTGTGCTTCGGTAGCCAAGAAAAGAATAACAGCACGTTGGGCCTGTTTGAACGCTTTTGGTAGTAACATCGTAAAATCCAAATATTTCAATTTTAGAAAGAAAACCTTTTTGTTTCTGTTTAATTTGCCGGGAAGTTTCATACCAAAGCACACTCCGCTTCAGAGTGAAAAATTCATTTTGGAAACGACTTAGCTTCAGCCTGGGAGATCATATCTCCGCAATATCGTATCTTCCAGGAGTGCTAGTCCACCAAGCTACGCAGGAAAGCAGTTTGGAAGGTGAGAGAGGAGGTAATGGTGAAACTAAAAGTCTGAAGAGAGGTCGTAAGTCGTGCTGGGGCAGCTGAGTCAGTAGAGCTCATGTCCACTAAAGGCGAAAGTCCCGGGTTCGAGTCCCAGTCCGGAATAAAATTTTAACCTGTCAGAAAGTTTCTCTCTATATAGTTTTTGTTACTGGAATTTCTGTCCAATATTCTGAAATGTGGTTGTTATGTGGAGGAAGGCATACCATGTAAAACGAGTTGCCACGCTCTCACGCCCCTCCCCTCCCCTCCCCACCTCTCTCTCTCTCTCTCTCTCTCTCTCTCTCTCTCTCTCTCTCTCTCTCTCTCTCTCTCTCTCTGCTAAGATTCTGGGTACACTTTTGTTGTTGGGTACAGTGCTAAGGAATGACGAGATACGTTATACGTTTGAAGCTCTCTAACGCTATAGATACAGCAATAAGGAATAGCGCAGTAGGCAGTACAGTTGAAGAGGAATGGATATCTCTAAAAAGGGCCATCACAGAAGTTGGGAAGGAAAGGAGGAAGTACAAACATGTTCCGCGAAAATCAGGAATACAGAAATACAAGTCGCTGAGGAATGAAATAAATAGGAAGTGCAGGGAAGCTAAGACGAAATGGCTGCAGGAAAAATGTGAAGACATCGAAAAAGATATGATTGTCTGAAGGACAGACTCAGCATACAGGAAAGTCAAAACAACCTTTGGTGACATTAAAAGCAACGGTGGTAACATTAAGAGTGCAACGGGAATTCCACTGTAAAATGCAGAGGAGAGAGCAGATAGGTGGAAAGAATACATTGAAAGCCCCTATGAGGGTGAAGATTTGTCTGATGTGATAGAAGAAGAAGAAACAGGAATCGATTTAGAAGAGATAGGGGATCCAGTATTAGAATAGGAATTCAAAAGAGATTTGGGGGACTTACAGTCAAATAAGGCAGAAGGGATAGATAACATTCCATCAGAATTTCTAATATCATTGGGGGAAGTGGCAACAAAACGACTATTCACGTTGGTGTGTAGAATATATGAGTCTGGCGATATACCATCTGAATTTCGGAAAAGCATCATCCACACAATTCCGAAGACGGCAAGAGCTGACAAGTGCGAGAATTATCGCACAATCAGCTTAACAGCTCATGCATCGAAGCTGCTTACAAGAATAATACACAGAAGAATGGAAAAGAAAACTGAGAATGCGCTAGGTGACGATCAGTTTGGCTTTAGGAAAAGTAAAGGGACGAGAGAGGCAATTCTGACGTTACGGCTAATAATGGAAGCAAGGCTAAAGAAAAATCAAGACACTTTCATAGGATTTGTGGACCTGGAAAAATCGTTCGACAATATAAAATGGTGCAAGCTGTTCGAGATTCTGAAAAAAGTAGGGGTAAGCTATAGGGAGAGACGGGTCATATACAATATGTACAACAACCAAGAGGGAATAATAAGAGTGGACGATCAAGAATGAAGTGCTCGTATTAAGAAGGGTGTAAGACAAGGCTGTAGCCTTTCGCCCCTACTCTTCAATCTGTACATCGAGGAAGCAATGATGGAAATAAAAGAAAGGTTCAGGAGTGGAATTAAAATACAAGGTGAAAGGATATCAATGATACGATTCGCTGATGACATTGCTATCCTGAGTGAAAGTGAAGAAGAATTAAATGATCTGCTGAACGGAATGAACAGTCTAATGAGTACACAGTATGGTTTGAGAGTAAATCGGAGAAAGACGAAGGTAATGATGGTCACGAAGTCAATGAAGTTAAGGAATTCTGCTACCTAGGCAGTAAAATTACCAATGACGGACGGAGCAAAGAGGACATCAAAAGCAGACTCGCTATGGAAAAAAAGGCATTTCTGGCCAAGAGAAGTCTACTAACATAAAATACCAGGCTTAATTTGAGGAAGAAATTTCTGAGGATGTACGTCTGGAGTACAGCATTGTATGGTAGTGAAACATGGACTGTGGGAAAACCGGAACAGAAGAGAATCGAAGCATTTGAGATGTGGTGCTATAGACGAATGTTGAAAATAAGGTGGACTAATAAGGTAAGGAATGAGGAAGTTCTACGCAGAATCGGAGGGGAAAGGAATATGTGGAAAACACTGATAAGCAGAAGGGACAGGATGATAGGACATCTGCTAAGACATGAGGGAATGACTTCCATGGTACTAGAGGGAGCTGTAGAGGGCAAAAACTGTAGAGGAAGACAGAGATTGGAATACGTCAAGCAAATAATTGAGGACGTAGGTTGCAAGTGCTACTCTGAGATGAAGAGGTTGGCACAGGAAAGGAACTCGTGGCGGGCCGCATCAAACCAGTCAGTAGACTGATGACCCAAAAAAAAAAAAAAAAAAAAAAAAAACAGTGCTTCTAGTTTTTCCATTTTGATTGGCATACGACTACAGAATCAGTACTTTATTCCCTCGTCTGTGTTAGCTTCGTTACTACAGGCGGCACACGACAGTGTCATTATGTACTGCAGAAGCAGGACGTGTAAGTGGCCTGGTTGTATCGAGCCACATCACATCAAGACGCTAAGGTTCTAATAGTTCTATCAACCAGGCGTCTTAATGCGATATTGTTATCAAAACACAGAAATTGCACACAGATATTGAGGCCATTGCGCTTGAGATGTTTTAATGAAATTGCAATGAAGCCTATTAATTCATCTAAGAAATGAAGTCGTAAGTTCTTAGGAATGACATATTTTTTACCACAAACATTACATCAGGAAAATAGGAAATGGTACTACAATGTTGCATTATCGTGCTCTTTCGCAAAATCTTAAGTCCTTCTCTTTAGTCAAAATACAATTCTGTGTCACTTTTTAAATGAAAAGACTTGTTATTCACACATCGCAAGACACATTACCCATTGCTGAAAAAATATAATCTTCGCTGGTCTGCCGGCCGGGTTGGCCGAGAGTTTCTAGGCGCTATAGTCTGGAACTGCGCGACCACTACGGTCGCAGGTTCGAATCCTGCCTCGGGCATGGAAGCGTGTGATGTCCTTAGTTAGGTTTAAGTAGTTCTAAGTTCTAGGAGACTGATGACCTCAGAAGTTAAGTTCCATAGTGCTCAGAGCCACTCGAACCATTTGAACCTTCGCTGATCTATCTTAGCCTCGCACTTCCTAACGCTATCCTGCTCACGCTGTCGAGTCGTTTATGTGGGCGTAAAGTTGCGAAGTTACGGTAGAATGGTACGAGTACGTGAGGACTGTCGTAGGGAAGGCGAATCGTCGACTTCGGTTTATTGGGAGAGTATTAGGAAAGAGTGGTTCATCTGTAAAGGAAACCGCATATAGGACGCGGGTGCGACCTATTATTGAGTAATGCTCGAGTTTTTGGTTCCGTACTAAGTGGAATTGAAAGAAGAATGGAAGCAATTCAGAGGCGGGCTGTAGATTTGTTACCGATAGCTTCGAACAGCACGAAAGTGTTATGGAGATTTTTCGGGAAATCAAACTAGAATCCCTGGAGGGAAGGCGACGTTCTTTTCAAGAAATACTACTGAAAAAATTTAGAGAACCGGCTTTTCAAACTGGCTGCCTTTCGATTCTACGGCCGCCAACATACATAAAGATAGTTGTTTTTCTCTTGCTGTATATGCCAGAAGAACAGGAAAGGAAATGGCTAGTAATGACACAGGGTACCTTCCGCCACTCACCGTGCGGTGGCTTGCGGAATATCTATGAAGATATAGATGCAGATGTACATGTGGGATCAGACTTAACGGTGACTAGTCTGGCACAAAGAATTTCACTGGATGGTCTTTAGATCACTGCCGATAACGCATGAATGATACGTGTCTCATTAGAAAGTCGACTGGTTATCCAAAGTGGACTATAAAATTATGTGCTAATTACGTCATAATGCTATAGTGCTGAGAGAGGTTCCCATGCTAGTTTGGATTGTATGTGAAAATTAATTTACTTGCACTCATGCTCATAAATTAAGGATAATTGCAGAATGTGGTGACACACAACGTGGCACTACACACTGCTAGCGCTAATAGGATAGGCGCATAGGGAACACACTCGACACAGATCTCTAAGTCCACAGTATTGGTGATAGCTGGCCGAAATGGCCGTGCGGTTCTAGGTGCTGCAGTCTGGAACCGCGAGACCGCGACGGTCTCAGGTTCGTTCGACTCCTGCCTCGGGCATGGCTGTGTGTGATGTCCTTAGGTTAGTTAGGTTTAATTAGTTGTAAGTTCTAGGCGACTGATGACCTCAGAAGTTAAGTCGCATAGTGCCCAGAGCCATTTTTTTAGTATTGGTGATAAGTTGAAAAAACCGTACCGAAACACATGTGCTTCAAAACGCCAATGTTTCCTGCGCATGTACCCCGACGTCAATATGGGATATGATCACCATGCACACGTACACAGGCCTCACAACGGGTTGGCATACTCTGGATCAGGTGGCCGAGCAGCTGCTGGAGTATAGCCTCCCATTCTTGCACCAGTGCCTGTCGGTGCTCCTGAAGTGTCCTCGGGGTTTGAAGAAGTGCAGCGATACGTCGACCGAGAGCATCCTAGACGTGCTCGATGGGGTTTAGGTCTGGAGAACAGGTAGGCAACTCCATTCGCTTGATATCTTCTGTTTCAACGTACTCCTCCTCGATGACAGCTCAGTGGGGCCGTACGTTATCATTATCAGGAGGAAGGTGGGACCTACCGCACCCCTGAAAAGGTGGATATACTGATGCAATACGACGACCCGATACACCTGACCTGTTACAGTTTCTCTGTCAAAGACAAGCACGGGTGTACATGCACCAATCATAATCTTACCCCACATCATCAAACCCCGACCTCCGTACAGGTCCCTTTGAAGGACATTAAGGGGTTGGTATCTGGTTCTGTTCAGACTTTACCTGGACTCGTCCGTGTACATAACCTGGGACCAGTGTTCCAATGACCATGTACTGTATTCTTGAACCAGGATTTACGGGTTCTGTGACCAGGAGTCAGTGGAATGCACCTTGTATGTCTTCGGGAGAATAAGTCATGTCTGTTCAGTCAGCTGTAGACTGTGTGTCTGGAGACAACTGTTCCAGTGGCTGCGGTAAGGTCCCGAGCAAGTCTGCCTGCAGTACTCCGTGATCGTCTGCGGGCGCTGATGGTGAGATATCGGTCTTCTTGTGGTGTTGTACACTGTGAACTTCCCGTACTATAGCGCCTGGACACATTTCCTGGAATCGTTGCCATAATCTTGAGATCACACTTTGTGGCACACAGAGGGCCCATGCTACGATCTGCTGTATTTGACCAGCCTCCAGTCGCCATAGTATTCTACCCCTCATAACGTCATCAATATGTGTTCTTTGAGCCATTTTCAACACACAGTCCTATTAGCACGTCTGAAAACGTCTGCACACCTACTCGCTGCACCGTACTCTCACATGCACCAACACAGCTTTGCGTATGTGGTCTGCTGCCAGTGCCTCCGTGTGACGACCGCAGGTCAAATGCACCGTATGGTCATACCCCGAGGCGATCTAAACCCGCAAACCGCCAACCAGTGCGTTGTTTCACCATGTATCAGCATTATCCTTAATTTATGAGCATGAGTGTATTATTAATTAATGAAAATATGCGGTCTGGCGCACATTAAATTGGATAATCATCTCTGGCTTTACTACAGCAGCCAATCACAACGAAAATACACCGCCTGACAAAAAACTGAAGCATTCGCTGTGGAAGGAGGAAACAAAATGGATCTCCACGGGTTCAGGAGGAATGTGATTCAGTCATTACTAAATCGACTCAAATTTACAAGGAACTTGTTAGTACGAGTTTACTATGGCGTTTCACCACATCTGGCCAGGAAACATGCACTGATTTGAATGGGAAGGGCATGCAAAAGCGGAGCCTCTCCTGGGGAAAGCTGTCCCACAACTGTTGGAACTGGTCAACCGGGGTGGTACAAAACCGTAATTCATCGATGTACACAATACGACGTAAATCATCAGCAGCCCATTCTTGCGAATCACGGCACCACTCGAGTCGCAGCCGTTTGTGTATTGCTGTTATCGGCAGCATACGCGTGGGACGGTAACTCTATAACCCAGCTGCACGACCAGTGGTGTGAGATGGCACAGAACCTGAGGAGTCCACTGTTCTCTGATCGCAAAGGCACTTGTGAAGGTGCCACCATGGGCTTAGTGCACAATACGGCGGTCCTCTCTTGCCGTTGCCAGACCAGAATCCTGACAACGAATATTACTGCTCACACGTTCCCAAGCAGCCCAACATCGGGCCACTGTCAGATCCGAATAAATCACGAATCTGGATACTGGACAATACGACTAGGTTGCCACACTGAAGTCCCTTTCAAACACTGCCCGGTGTTGATAACGCTGTCTCGCACGAGTGTCCTTCACAGACTCAATATAGGACTGTGTTCACTCCCCTTGTACACCTTGGGAGGCCTGGTGACAACACTAAACACCAACTGCGCCGATGCACTCTGGTGGTCGTTGTACCTGTCACGGAGAATTGCTGTTATATTCGCTTACAAAACTGCGATGGTATGTACCGTACGTGTGTCAAGTTACATTGACATCCGACCATTGTTTGTCAGGCAGTGTGGTTTCTGTGGGCGCAGTGTTCCACGAGTGCTGCATCTCTTATGTTTGCCTCATCCCTATATTTGCCTCATCCCACCTTGTAGCTTCATACGTTTGCTACTATAGCGTCACTTAAGTAAGATGTAATCTATGGAGCAACAGCTCCAAGAACTAGAAATGTTACAGCAGGGTAACTCCGTGAGAGTTGGGGCCCTTTTTTTCTTCCGCATAACATCTGTGTCTTTGTCAACTTTTTTTGACTTCTAGTAGAACGTTCGTATGATCTCTCACAAACTTAAGTACAATACATTATTGAGGCACTGCCTCTCAAAATACAAGAGATAATATAGAACGAAAATTTGCGCGAGTCGCCCATCTCACCCACAGGTGTATGATTGAGACGGACCAATGTACTAGGAGAGACGGGGCCTGCAAAAATGTCTCTACCTCAAGAAAAGAGTCAACAGAAATTGCGTTATGTAATTTGGAATATCTTGTAATAAATACAGAATTATGCTATTTAATAATTTAGTGCAAAACAGTTTTGTCAGTTTCTTACACACTGGAGAGCCAAAGAAACTGGTATAGGCAAGCGTATTCAAATACAGTGATATACAAAAAGGAAGAATATGTCGCTGCGATCGGCTTATTTAAGACAGACAGTGTCTGGCGCACTTGTTAGATCGGTTACTGCTGCTACAAAAGCAGGATATCAAGATTTATGTGAGTTTGAACTTGCTGTAATAGTAGGCGCACGTTCCATGGGACACAGCATCTCCGAGGCAGGGAGGAAGTTGGGATTTTCCCGTACGGCCATTTCACAAGTCTACCGTGAATATCAGGAATCCGGTAGAACATCAACTATCCGACATCGCTGCAACCGGAAAAAGATCCTGCCAGAACGGGGCCAACGACGACTGAAGAGAATCGTTCAACAACATAGAAGTGCAACCCTTCCGCAAATTGCTGCAGATTTCAGTGCTGGGCCATCAACAAGTGCCAGCGTGAGAACCATCCAACTAAACATCATCGATATGGGCTTTCGGAGCCGAAGTCCACTCTTCTACCCTTGATGACTGTACGACACAAAGCCTTACGCCTCACTGGGGCCCGTCAACACGGACACTGGACTGTTGATGACGGGAAGCATGTTGCCTGCTCGGACGAGTCTCATTTCAAATTTTATCGAGCGGATGGACGTGTAGGGTATGGAGACAACCTCATGAAACCATGGATCCTGCAGGTGACTGTTGAAGCTGGTGAAGACTCTGTAGTGGTGTGCGGCGTGTGCAATTGGAGTGATATGGGATTCCTGATACGTCTAGGTACGACGCTGACAGATGACACGTACATAAGCATCTTGTCTGACACATGCGTCCATTCATGTCCACTGTGCATTCCGACGGACGTGGCAATTCCAGCAGGACAATGCGACACCGCACACGACCAGAATTGCTACAGAGTGACTCCAGGAACGTTCTTCTGAGTTTAAACATTTCCGCTGGCCACCAAACTCCCCAAACATGAACATTATTGAGCATATCTGGGATTCCTTGCAATGTGCTATTCAGAAGAGATCTCCATACCGTCGTACTCTTACGGATTTATGGACAGAGCCGCAGGATTCATGGTGTCAGTTCCCTCCAGCACTACTTCACACATTATTGGAGTCAATGCCATGTCATGTTACTGTACTTCTGCGTGCTCGCGGGGGTCTTCGACGATATTAGGCAAGTGTTGCATTTTCTTTGGCTCTTCAGTGTACACTCCTGGAAATTGAAATAAGAACACCGTGAATTCATTGTCGCAGGAAGGGGAAACTTTATTGACACATTCCTGGGGTCAGATACATCACATGATCACACTGACAGAACCACAGGCACATAGACACAGGCAACAGAGCATGCACAATGTCGGCACTAGTACAGTGTATATCCACCTTTCGCAGCAATGCAGGCTGCTATTCTCCCATGGAGACGATCGTAGAGATGCTGGATGTAGTCCTGTGGAACGGCTTGCCATGCCATTTCCACCTGGCGCCTCAGTTGGACCAGCGTTCGTGCTGGACGTGCAGACCGCGTGAGACGACGCTTCATCCAGTCCCATACATGCTCAATGGGGGACAGATTCGGAGATCTTGCTGGCCAGGGTAGTTGACTTACACCTTCTAGAGCACGTTGGGTGGCACGGGATACATGCGGACTTGCATTGTCCTGTTGGAACAGCAAGTTCCCTTGCCAGTCTAGGAATGGTAGAACGATGGGTTCGATGACGGTTTGGATGTACCGTGCACTATTCAGTGTACCCTCGACGATCACCAGTGGTGTACGGCCAGTGTAGGAGATCGCTCCCCACACCATGATGCCGGGTGTTGGCCCTGTGTGCCTCGGTCGTATGCAGTCCTGATTGTGGCGCTCACCTGCACGGCGCCAAACACGCATACGACCATCATTGGCACCAAGGCAGAAGCGACTCTCATCGCTGAAGACGACACGTCTCCATTCGTCCCTCCATTCACGCCTGTCGCGACACCACTGGAGGCGGGCTGCACGATGTTGGGGCGTGAGCGGAAGACGGCCTAACGGTGTGCGGGACCGTAGCCCAGCTTCATGGAGACGGTTGCGAATGGTCCTCGCCGATACCCCAGGAGCAACAGTGTCCCTAATTTGCTGGGAAGTGGCGGTGCGGTCCCCTACGGCACTGCGTAGGATCCTACGGTCTTGGCGTGCATCCGTGCGTCGCTGCGGTCCGGTCCCAGGTCGACGGGCACGTGCACCTTCCGCCGACCACTGGCGACAACATCGATGTATTGTGGAGACCTCACGCCCCACGTGTTGAGCAATTTGGCGGTACGTCCACCCGGCCTCCCGCATGCCCACTATACGCCCTAGCTCAAAGTCCGTCAACTGCACATACGGTTCACGTCCACGCTGTCGCGGCATGCTACCAGTGTTGAAGACTGCGATGGAGCTCCGTATGCCACGGCAAACTGGCTGACACTGACGGCGGCGGTGCACAAATGCTGCGCAGCTAGCGCCATTCGACGGCCAACACCGCGGTTTCTGGTGTGTCCGCTGTGCCGTGCGTGTGATCATTGCTTGTACAGCCCTCTCGCAGTGTCCGGAGCAAGTATGGTAGGTCTGACACACCGGTGTCAATGTGTTCTTTTTTCCATTTCCAGGAGTATATATCTTGACTGAACGTTGGCTTTTCTAATGAGATGTTGCTTTTGTACAAGCATTAGCTTCTTAGCTCTGTTTTTCTCTCCTGCAGTGTTTTCCTCTCGTGATCATTTGTTGTTCCTTCTGTCAGTTTCCTTTCGTTTGTTATCCCTATTTTTCCTTACAGTTTCAATATTTTCAACAGAGTCTAGCACTTTGGATGTAGTTGCTGCCTTCTTCTTAAAATTCATGGATCTATGAATATAAGGAACAGGTTCTTCCAAACTTTTGTTGTCTATTTTGAAGTGGTTATCTTGAAAGTTTTAAGTTTAGTAGCAGCTGAGTCCGATAATGTAATAGTGGAGGAATCTGACTTGTACAGATATCTCTGCTCTTTTGGTGTGCTTGGGATTGCTAGATATTTTGATGAACATTGAATTGGTTGGCTGGCCTGTGGTTGCGATTCTGCTTTTCCATGCTGGCACAGACATATCTTCCGACAAATAAGCTGAGTCTGAGACCGCGGTCACATTCAGTGGAATTATTCGCTATACCATAAAACTAAATTTAACTGTGGTTCATGTCTCCCGTATTAAAATACGTGGTCAGTCTCTCCCAAATAACGCCGATCCATCTCTCCCGATTTTCTGGGGGAGACGCAACTCTTCGACTTCTGTCTGCAGGTACGAACTCGGCGGCCGTTTTAATTTATTTTCATGGCTACACATTATTTAAGCTCGCAGTAGAATAAACTGTTTCAGTATTGTGCAAACCAAGCCTTAATATTAAAATTGTATAACTATACGATAAAACGTTTCGGCTTACCAGAACAAAGAATGTTATTTTCTTCAGAACTAACACGAAAGTAACAGTAATACTTTTGCATAGCATTAGTTCACAAAAGAGCCTCGTCAGAAGTTACGAGAGCTGCTCTCTAGAGGCGCGCTTGTAAAATACGCCACTCGTCCGTCTCGTCTAGTGGTCCAACCAGCACGGACTTACTGCTTCCTCTGCCTACTGTCACCATGAAGTGGGCCGTGTCCGCGTGTACCGGTTCTTTTTTGAGACGTCCGCACTTGTCTTCCTGTTCTGGCTGCGTGTTTCTGTATGTTGTCCCCACAAATTAAAGAAAAATTACTTTTTTAATTGGCTAAATCGTTGACCAGAGGAGAAACCTGGGAACTTTGGCCTGCAAATAATCTATTTTTTGCAGACGAAGTTTCCGCGCGCGTAAAAAATTAAGCCTGTACGTGTGGATGTAGATGCAAAGAACGTGCTCCCAAAAGGACAGCCAAGTGCGAGGCGCCACTGTTGTTGCTGACACGTGGCGCTAATCTCATCCATCACGGCGCGTCCGGTGCTCGAGGCTCCGGAGATTTACGCCAGATGTAATGCCCCGCTGGTCCGGCGGTCATAAAAGCCGTGCCACTTTGGGAAACGAGCAAAGCAAACAGCCGGCACAATAATTCTCCAGCGAGGCCATTACGAGCGTTTTAACTCGCCTCGCGCTCCGAGTACCTCCACCAAACACCCGGCTTCGCCGCGGCTAATATTATTTATTCCTCCCGGAAGACTAAAACCGAATGGAGAGGAGGAAAACAGGCCCTCCCCCCTCCCCGCATAAAAATGATGCTTTCCGCTAAACAGCGACGTAAACACAACGGGATACTCCGTCAGAGGGCGCACAATTTGAATTTACTCCCGCGGTAATGAGTCACGTGACGCGGGGGCGAGCGCCCACTGCTCGTTTGTCACGGCGCGCCAGCTGCCCACGTTTTAATTCGGGTAAAGAGCGCGCCGCGGCTGGTGAATGGGCCTTCCGTAATCATTCGTTTTGGATGCGCAGCACAATGGCCGCCGCCAGCTGACGGACGTGTCGAATCGCCGGCTGAAGGCAACGCCCCTCCTACCTGCGCCCGCAACAGCCGACCGGCAGGCGCTGCCGGCTCAAACGAACGCCCCACAAGTTCAGTGGCGATCAGCCGAAAACAGCAGCTTGAGCAGAACTGCTCTAGAGATGGCGATTATCGCTGAAACAACTGGTTTTCTGTTACATCGTTTTTTTCTACGCCAGTTTAAGCTTGCTGTTAAAACTGCTCAAAATAACCGGTTTTTTACTCTTATTATTTCTTGTAATAAACGTAGATATCGAAAAGAGAATGAAAAATTTTGACTCTCCAAATTTCAAGACACTTAGAAGCAAAATATTAAATTAAGTAGGCAAATTAGAGAAAACTTAGTCTGTTCCTGTTCACTGCTTTTCTCGCAAAGTGACAAGTGGTTGAATCAGGGCCGGTGCAAGCCCAAGTGCCGGGCCGTGCGAACTGCACCCCCCCCCCCCCCCCTACGTTTTTCTTTTTTCTTTTTACAAAACGTTTGTGGAATTTTATTTCTACAAATCTGTAGGAAATGTCAGCAATAAATCGCAATTTTTGTTTTTACTTTTGGCATCTACCTAGGTTTCGGCCACTGAGTGGCCAGTCTCATAGCTTTTAATATGTGCTTGCTTACATCTAGTGTGCAAGTAGCATTGTCAAACAAAAGTGCCGGTCAGAGTTCAATTGTTGTTCGTGCAGGCGGAGACAGGTGTTCCATGGCTCAAAAACAAAAATGTCCGACTATTACTCAGAAACGGATAGCAAAAATTTTCAAAAATACTTCGAAAATCAACTTATGCCGGCTTATTACCAATGTCTTTATCCGTTGTAATTACTCGCAGCGTATTCACCCATTCGGAATACTTCTAGCCATTGTAGGTGTTGGACATGTTTGACTCTAGTAATGTTCAACCATTTTTTTTCCATAACCCTGGAAAAATAAAACACTGGGAAACTGCCATCGAAGGGCTTAGCAAAACTGCTTTAGGCTTAACATGTAACCTCAGTATCGAACATTGCATTCGAATTTCCAAATTAGACTTCGTCTTCTGCAAAATTAGTTAAGAGTAAACGCACGGCGCCTAACATGTTGGCAGCGCTCCACTCATCAGAACACTGGCGTGCACGCCAGACTGCTTCCCCTCTCCGTTCCTCCGGCGGCGTAAACACGACGGTGCTGCTACAGTGGCGAGGAAGAAATTAGTCCTCCTCCCTTCCCTTGTACAACAGGGGCGGCCGGCAGGTAGTCGAGGCGCCATGCCACAGTTCCCGAAGCCGCTCCCTTCGAGGTTCGTTTAGACTCCCCTCTTTGGCATGAGTGTTGAGTTTTTCCTAAAAAAAAGGGGGGGGGGGGGGTGAGCGGCAGATTTACCGCCCCTGGGAAAGTGCCGCCCCGTGCGGCCGCACGTTTTGCACGTGCCTTGCGCCGGCCCTGGGTTAAATATTACAAAAATGACCAGTGTTCTCCTATTGATCATAATTTTTTGAAGCTCTGCTTAAAAATCATGTTATAATCGGGAATCATAACACTATTGCCTGCCGCTTTGGCCGAGCGATTCTATGCTCTTCATTCCGGAACCGCGCTGCTGCTACGGTCGCAGGTTCGAATCCTGAGTCGGGCATGTATGTGTGTGATAGCCTTAGGTTAGTTAGATTTAAGTAGTTCTAAGTGTAGGGGACTGATGACCTCTGATGTCAAGTTCCATAGTGCTTAGAGCCATTTGAACCATACCACTATTGGGGCACTACGAATAAGCACAGCTAAAGGGTGGGAACTGAGTTTGACGGCTCTGTTTTTCGTATGAATTTGTACGTTTGCAAGGGCAACAAGCAGAGAAAGCCATATTATGTAGGGACGCACTGCAAAATAATTGTCTGTTTTCATTGTAGGCTATAAATGAATTGTTAAGTTTCTAATTTATTACTGTTCCCATAATTTCCTTCCCTTTCATTATTTCACAGAAATGACAGACAGATTTTTAATCTTTTAAAGGAAATGAACTGTACTTCGTTGCTACGTTACTCCATAGGATTATTTCTAGGGTTGCTGCCAGCCTGCAATACCACGGATGTCTGGCGACGATAGAAAGAGACTACGTATAAACCAGGTGGTGGCTAGTCTCGCACGTCCACGCATACCTTAAGGCACGACACACGGCTACAGCGACATTACTGTAACAGCAATGCTGTACCATTTCTTACGTCGAATGTTTGTTCTGCATTGTAATTAAAATAGAGGGAGCGTTTTCCCATTTTCTACAATAACATAATATTTCAAACTGAAGCCGGCCGAAGTAGCCGTGCGGTTAAAGGCGCTGCAGTCTGGAACCGCAAGACCGCTACGGTCGCAGGTTCGAATCCTGCCTCGGGCATGGATGTTTGTGATGTCCTTAGGTTAGTTAGGTTTAACTAGTTCTAAGTTCTAGGGGACTAATGGCCTCAGCAGTTGAGTCCCATAGTGCTCAGAACCATTTGAACCATTTTTTTTTTTCAAACTGAAGCAAATTTTACGAATAAAATTCCTTCCTTTCTTAAAAAAATATCTTTATTTAGAAAGATAAATTTTAGCATTGGGTCTATGACTAATTGGTACTTCGTTTTTTTTTACCAAGATATCTGTAATAAATGAAAAGCTCCTGTCATAACCTTGACCAACAAATAATGAAAAATACCGGTTATTCCGAACTAAAATATCGGTATCGGTTTTAGCCGGTCGGTTTTTCCCATGTAAAATGGAGTCGAGATCTGGGAGTGGAAGCTGCAGGACACACAAGACTCACTTTTCATACTTTTTTATATAGGTTTGTCGTCCTAAGGAACCACATGAAATAACTTTGTCTTCTTGCTTTTCTCCTTTCATTCTTTCCAGTAGTTTTTGAACCTCCCCTACGTATTTCTTTTCTTTCTACTGCCCATATCGCACCTGGCTTCTTATTTTCTCCTGGAAACTCTTGAAACTTTTTATTTTTGCTCTGAATTTTCCTCTTTCTCCTATTTCTTCCTCCATTATTTCCAGTTCTCTGAGGTCTATTTTGACTTCATTGAACTACGTCGTTTATGTTTATCAGATTGCGTCAAAAACGTTGAAAATTGTTTTTGCTGTCCTCTTTTCTCTTTAGATGTTCGTAGAATAGAGCTCTCCCTCATTGTGTCTGATATTGGCTCTATTTTTTCATAAACTTCTTTATTATATCTTAATTTCCATTTCTCCTTCTCATAGTTTGGTCCCAAGATTTTCATAATTATTATCCTTTTCTTCTTTACTATTCCACCTAATTGTCTGGCTGTAAACAGTATTGGAGGTTGCTGATCAACATTCGTACAGTATTTTTAAATGAACACACCGCCATTTGACTGTATTGTTGTTTATTTCATTAAATTGTTAAATATGACGTGCTCCTTTTATTATTTACTGGTTTTCTTACAAGATGATGATTTCACATCCAGCATCTTGTGGGAAGCGAAATTTTCTTAAGTTATGACAGATTTTGAGCTTGATGTCTTGCAATATATGTTAATGACATAAATTCAATCACTTTAAAGTGGCATGAAAGCCGAACTCTGTGTCGTAATTAAATAAACAACAATACAGCCAAACGGCGGTGTGTTCATTTACAGGAAATTGTTTGACTATATTTAACAAATGTCATTCTGAAGCATAAAGGCATTCCGGTTTAGTGACAGCGTTGTAATGTCGGAGTTTTGCATTTATGGGATTAGATTTCTTGTTACACACGTTTTTTGTTAGTTGAAAAGTCGCCTCTATTTTTCTTGTCCTTGCTAAAATAGCTTCTTTACCCATAGCATTTGATTATATTATTTTATCTAAATATGAAAATTTTGTTGTTATTTTTATTCTTCCATAGTCAGTTTCCATGTATTTCGACGCCTCATTCGCATCTGCCATATACTTTCTCTCTCTCTCTCTCTCTCTCTCTCTCTGGCTCTTTCTCTTCTGACTCGATAAGAAAAACATAGATCTGCCTTTGAAGCTGTCTCTTGTAAGAGATTTTCTGCATTATTGCCTCTTCTTTAGATCAGCTAAGATGGCAAAATCATCTGCAAAAGCGAAACAGTCAAAACTCAGATTATCGCCGTTTCTACCAACTGTGATTTTTTTTAAATTCCTTCTTCTTTTGCTCTTTTCCTCCATTCCTTCATTATCTCGTCTAGTATACAACTGACCAACAGTAAGGACTATCAATCTTCTTATCTTAACTCCCGTATTGATCTCAAAGGCCTAAAGATTTAATTTTGGATTTTGTATTTGTTGCTGTGTCTTATGATTCCTACAGATTTACTGTTTGTTTTCTGTTATTATTTTATTTTTATTTTCAATTTTTAACCCACTATTTCACGAATGTAGCAAGCATTTAAGGAACTGCGGCAAAGGCATTCAAGTCTGTTAACAATGATTTAAAAAAGAAATTTCCTTTAATGATAATGTAGCGCCAAGAGTTAAAAAATCAGAAACGTTTAAGGAAATGTACTTTTAAAAGACAATTTTAAAAGACAATCCACCACTGAAATTTTGTAATTTTTCTATATTCCAAAAACATTTAATTCAGGCAGTCTCTTTAAACTGACTGAAGCAACAAAAGATAATAAGTTATAAAAAATTTTGAATGGGTAAGTTCTCAGAGAGGACAAATAAACAATATTCTAACAGATTCACATTGTAATTAAGAAAATGAACTTAAATTTAACTTTCCTAGGCAAGGTTACCGGCTTGAGCTCAGGATACGCCTCAAACATTTGCTTCGTTCAGCATGAAAATTATATAACACATTAAAATTATATAACAGATGCAAATTACGGGTTGCATATCGATGTTCGCCCTTCAGACAAGGACACTGTGCCCATTTAGTCCAAAAAAGCAAAGGCAACTGAATATGAAAATGTTTTAAAATAATTTGAACAGATAATAGTTTTGAATGAAATGCAGTTATGCTTCTAAACAATCAGCAAACGAGTGTTTTAAATACAAAAGATAATACAAGGTTTGCGCCATAGAATTATAAATATAACCAGTATAGCCTGTGGTCGAATTTCGACCGCGTCAGTGGTCCTGATCTGTGATAAAACAAATTTCGAGTATCTTAAAGTAATACTCTACACGTAAAACTGTGACTGAAATTTTAGCCTCAGAAGTGCGTTGCAACTACGAGTTTTGAAATAATTCTATGATATCTCCTTAATTGTTCATTCATTTAAAGTGAGTCCTTGGTAAAAAAAAAAGTGTTAACAGCGACAAATTAACTTTTTCCTTCTGACAACACGATGTGGTGAAAACCATTGTATCGCGTAAAGCAATCTCATGTGTGAAATGGTGTGTGTTACAAAATCTAGCCGTAAATTCATCAAACCGCAATTATACCTCTCAGAATTATTTGGAATTACGTTCAGTGTACATTTAAATCTATGTTTCAAAGCAATAATAGATATATCACTATAAATCCACATTATTCCAGTTACTTTGTCTACTCAAAAACTGTGTCTCTCTAGCCGACCCGTTAGTGTTCTTCTTCGGGTCATAGTCTAAAACAAATGTATAATTATTCAAAATGAAGAAATTGAAAACTAGGAACGTTTCCAGTTTTGTAGTGACATCGGCAAACTAACACAAAGTTTACTCTTAGACGAAAGTAAGGAAAGAAACGTTGCTAATTATCAACGTTTGTTGCCCCCGGCGGCTTCATTACTACATTTTGTTTTCCACTGTTAACAACATCAACGACGTAGCAGTTGTGGCACTGCAGTTGCCCGTGCTGCTGCAAATGAACCTTCTGCAACATTTAAATACGAACTTCCCCAGAACGCGATTTCACTAAACATTGTTACTTTCGTGTGTCATCTCCACCTTGGCACCTGATCGGCACGCGAGTTAGAGACTGGTAGCAATGCGAGAGTCAGGAAAACTTTCCCCATGTATGTCTATTATGTTTAACCTCACTTAACCGGTATGTACACACATTTTTTGTGCACATATATGGCCAAGTACCTTTCGAATTATGTAAGTTTCACTGACTTCCTTGAAAAATTAATTTTAAAAATTCGATACTTCAATTTTCGATGTTCACATTTTAATATTACGAGCGTTCAATAAAACAGATGCATTATTATTGTGAATGTCCACATTCTTATTACTTTCTCTACTCAATAAGTGTATATGTCTAGCTCTGTGTCTTTCACTCCCATCCGTTAGCGTTCTCCTTCTGGGCATAGCCTCAAGCAAATATGGTTTCCGTAAAATAAAGGAAGTCTGAAGTCACAGTTATTCAAACTGAAGAATGAAAAATTAGGAATATGCACTACGTTATCAAAAGTATCCGGACACCTCGCTGAAAGCGATTTACAAGTTCGTGGCACCTTCCACCGGTAATGGTGGAATTCAATATGGTGTTGGCCCACCCTTAGCCTTGATGACAGCTTCCACTCTCGCAGGCATACGTTCAATCAGGTGCTGGAAGGTTTCTTGGGGAATGGCAGCCTATTATTCACGCTGGAAGATGACTTTCACCGGGCGTTCACCATACCCACACCCTGACTTCGGAACGCCACGTTGTGTACCGTGATTCGTCACTCCACCAAACGTTATCCCACTGTTCAGTCTTCCAATGTTTACGCTCCTTACACCAAGCAAGGCGTCGTTTGGTATTTACCGGCATGAAGTGTGGCTTATGAGCAGCCGCTCGACCATGAGATACAAGTTTTCTGCCCCTCCCCCACCCCACCCCCCGCCTAACTGTCCGCCTAACTGTCATAGTTTCTGCAGAGAATTCTGTTGCAGTTCGGAATTCCTGTGTTAACGACCCTCTTCAACTGTCGGCGGTCTCTGTCAGTCAACAGACAAGGTCGGCCAGTACTCTTTAATGCTGTACGTGTCCCTTCACCATCACATCGGAAACAGTTGACCTAGGAATGTTTAGGAGTGTGGCAATCTCGCGTACAGACATATGACACAAGTGACACCCAATCGATTGACCAGTCCGTGAGTTCCGCGGAGCGCCCCATTCTGCTCTCTCTCTCGATGTCTGATAACTGCTGAGGTCGCTGATATGGAGTACCAGGCAGCGGGTGGCAGCACAATGCACCTAATACGAAAAACGTATGTTTTTGGGGCTGCCCGGGTGCTTTTTATCACATAGTGTGCGTCTAATTTTCTGCTAACGGCGGCAAATGACTAGAAAAAGAAAAGTAAGTGAAATAACTACGCCAATATAGAACGTTATTTACAGACTTGGTTGCTACAATATTTTGATTTCCACCGCTGACATCATCATCCACCTTGCAGTTATCGCACTGAAAATGCCGGGTATGCCTGTGTTACTGCAAATGAACCAAGTAAACATGAACGTCCCTAGAATGCGATTCCACGGTATGTTGTTGCTTTTGCGTGTCATTTCTACCATAGCACCTGATCGGTACACAGGACCGAAGTTAGCAGTTTTAGTTTTAGATGTTCACGTATTGGAGATTTTAATGGGTGATAGAGAAGGTTTCATCTGAGTTATGAATAAGAAAACATTTACTTCCTTTTACCTCTCTTAACGCATATGTACACACACGACGTTTTCCTGTGCAAGACTTTTTCTTGTGCACGTCTATGGCAAAGTACCTTTCAAATTATACAAGTTTCGCTGGCCCCCTGGTATAATTTATATTAAAAATCGGTACTTCAATTTTCGTATTCACATTTTAATACTATGATCACAGATACAGTACATATTTTGGAGAAAGAAAGCCTGTACGAAAACCAATCAAAATGTGACCCCTTTTTTGCAACTGTCTTAAAAATAGTTGGGAGTTGTTCCCATTGGCAAAGATGCTGGTCCACTTTTAAAACCAGCGCAAATAACGGCCGCTAGCTGACGCTGCATAAGGCTACAAAAGTGAACCGGAAACAGGTCTCTTATAGCAAGGCCCAGCAAAATAGGGGTTCCTGAAAATCTTAGCCAGCAGTTAAATTACACGCAAACTGTATTTTCACCACTTATTGTTACCCCGAAACCCGGAGACACAAGGAACGCTGCAGTACGACATCCATTCACCAAGGCCCAGAAGTGGAAACTGGCCGACTCAGAAGAAGCAATACACATTCGCGAATACAAAGCAAAGCACTCAGTTTGCAAGCAGCGACGGCACACTCTCCACGGGGAACAGCCGCCGTCCACGACACGGCGACCACCTCCTGCGACCTCAGTGAGAAATCCACGTTAGTGTGCGGAATAGCCAGCAAGACAAGACCCCACAGAGAGCCGTGCGTGTCGTTAATACTGCCGCCCAGCGAGAAACCAAACAGGCCGTCGCTAGGGAACGAAACCCGAGAGGTACAGCCAATGGAAGGAACCGAAGCGAGTGCACACGTGGTTCAACTTCAGCAAACCACATTTAACTGTAGTAATGTAAAGCTAAAGAGACCAGTACCTAATCAGAAATTTTATCCGCATCACCTAAGGAGGGTTGTCGCAGCAGAAATCGAGTGGATTAAAAAACTGATCTGCTCCTATGCTGCATGACCACCAGACGCCACCATCCAAGTTTAGATGCAGGAAGAGCTTTTTAAGAAGTGTGCCATTTAGTGGTAGTGCAGAAATCCTCAGAATGGAACCCTGGAGAGAACAAGTACCCGTAGGCCCTCTCCGCCGGCTTTTCAGCTTACACGTCTTGCTTGAAACTTCCTTGAGCGACTGAGAACAGGAGTTTCAACCTGTATTAGGTCTACAACTTTGCTTCGGCCGTTTTGCAATAGACGGCAGTATTGGAAAGTAGTGGTGCAAGTCGTTGGTCGTGTCATACAGTAAGCATAGGCATTTGAGAACATAACGCCATCAAAATATCAGTCGATTTTCGATTGCATCATAAAGTTATTCTCGACCGAATACGTCAACTTATGAGTCCAATTCTCGTCAGCTGCGGGAGGTTTTAATCTTCTGCTTTGATATGAAGAAATCTGCGGCTGAGGCTCATAAGCTGGCGAAGTCCTATGGTGAGACGCCTGTTAGTGACAGAACTTTGCAGGAAATGGTTTCCATGCTTCAAGAATAGTGATTTGGCGTTGATGACCGGCATGGTTGTGAAAGAGACAAAGCATTCGATGCTACTGTAACCGATGGGAACAATCACAGGGGATCGAAATTGAAAGTAATTGATGTGTTTGAGCCGAGCACTGAAAGACAAACGGCCACACTACAGCGATAGATATCAAAAAAATGATTTTGCAGCTTGACAGTGCACGACCCCACGTCGAAAATCCTGTCAAAACATACTTGGAAACGTTGAAATGGGAAGTCCTACCCTACCCGCTGTATTATCCAGATATTCGTCTCCCTGACTGCCACCTTTCTCGTTCTATGACACACGACCTATATGACTAGCACTTGCTGTTATATGAACAAGTGCAAAATTGGATCGATTCATGGCTCCCCTCAAAAGATGCCCAGTTTATACACCGCGGCATTCGTATTCTGCCCTAAAGCTAGGAGGAAGCAGTGGCCAACTATGGCCAATACTTTGAAGCGTAAATTTTTTGTACATTTTTCATAATAAAGTCTCGAACTTCTAGAAAAAACGGCGGAAGCAAAGTTGTAGACCTAGTAAAATCGAATTCGTTAAATCGGGACGCCGGAACTGGGTCTAAAGATGTGACTGCGGAGAGCCACCTACTGATGAACATTTCCTAGTCCGACAGAACCTGAAAAAACCGTGCAACAATCGGGATCTTGTAACATGCAATGACAGTGCTGTCTTTGTAGCTAAATTCTGTCAGAACCAAAGTTGAAATATACTTCTATCACCATTATTATAATTGATGTATTATTACGCCAACGGCATTGTCGCAGTGATAACACCGTAAGATCACCGAAGTTAGTGCCTTCGGCCTGGGCTAGAACTTGGACGGGCAACCATTCATGTCTGCCACATGCTGTTGGCAAGCGGGCTGCACTCCGCCCTCTGACTGAGAAGTAGCGGCTCTGGTCCTGAAAACAGACAACGGTCGGAAGAGTGGTGTGCTGACAACATGCCCTTCCGCATCTGCAGCCAGTGATGCCTATCGGCCGAGGATGACACGGTGATAGATCGGTACCTTTAGGCCTTTCGAGGCCTGTTCGGACGAAGTTTAGTTTTAATTATTACAGGTGTTACCAGTGCTTTATTATTGTCGTCATAATCATCCATATTTTGATGTAGCATCATTTGCATCTGTATCCAAACACAGAAAATAAATAAATAGCGGAAGAGTATTAAAATTAAGCAGAATGAGATTTTCACTCTGTAGTGGAGTGTGCGCTGATGTGAAACTTCCTGGCAGATTGAAACTGTGTGCCGGACGGAGACTCGAACTCGTCAAGTTTGAAAGGTAGGAGACAAACGGAGCTAAACTTCTAACTGTTGTTATTTATAGATCCCCAGACTCCGATTTCACAACATTTTTGCTAAAGCTAGAGGAGGTTCTTGGTTCACTTTATAGGAAATACAAAAAGTTAGTTATATGTGGTGACTTCAATATTAATTGTATAAGTGATTGTGCAAGGAAGAGGATGCTGGTAGACCTCTTTAGTTCATATAATCTTATGCAAACCGTATTCTTTCCAACGAGAGTGCAAGGAAACAGTAGAACAACCATAGACAACATTTTTTTTCATTCCTCATTACTAGAAGGGCATTCTGTTAGCAAAAAGGTGAATGGCCTTTCAGATCATGATGCACAAATTTTAACTTTAAAAGATTTTTGTGCTGCAACACGTGTTAAATACAGTCATCAGCTGTTCACGAAAGCTGATCCAGTTGCTGTAGAGACCTTTGTAAACCTTATAAAGGAACAAGAGTGGCAAGATGTTTATAGCGCTGATACAGTAGACAATAAATATAATGCTTTTCTCAAGACTTTTCTCATGCTCTTTGAAAGTTGCTTTCCGCTAGAACGTTTAAAATAGGGTACTAGCACAAACAGGCAGCCGGGTGGCTGACTAGAGGGATAAGAACATCTTGTAGAACAAAGCGGCAATTATATCAAAACGTTAGAAACAGTCAAAATCTAAATGCAGCAGCACATTACAAACAGTATTGTAAGGTGCTTAAAAATGTTATTAGGAAGGCAAAAAGTATGTGGTATGCAGATAGAATAGCTAAGTCTCAGAATAAAATTAAAACCATATGATCAGTCGTAAAGGAAGTTGCTGGTCTGCGGAGACAGGTCGAGGATATAGAATCAGTGCGTAGTGGGAATGTCCGTGTTACTGAAAAGTCGCATGTATGTACAGTATTTAATAATCACTTTCTGAATATAGCAGGTGAACTAAATAGAAACCTAGTCCCAACAGGGAATCATATAGCGCTCTTAGAAAAAAGTTTTCCGGGACTGTTACCTGAAATGCTCCTCCATGATACTGACAAGAGGGAGATTGAGTTAATAATTAAATCACTAAAGACCAAGAACTCTCATGGATATGACGGGGTATCTAGCAGAATACTGAAGTATTGTTCTATGTATGTTAGCCCAGTTCTCAGCCATATCTGTAACTTTTCCTTTAGGAGTGGTCGGTTTCCTGACCGATTAAAGTACTCGGTAGTGAAGCCACTTTATAAAAAGGGAGACATTGATAATGTTGACAATTTTAGACCTATTTCTATGTCATCGGTGTTTGCTAAAGTTATCGAGAAGGTTGTATATACAAGGTTACTGGAGCATTTAAATTCACATAATTTGCTGTCAAATGTTCAGTTTGGTTTTAGAAATGGTTTAACAACTGAAAATGCTATATTCTCTTTTCTCTGTGAGGTTTTGGACGGATTAAATAGAAGGTTCCGAACGCTAGGAGTTTTCTTTGATTTAACGAAGGCTTTTGACTGTGTTGACCACAAAATATTACTGCAGAAGTTGGACCATTATGGAGTAAGGGGAGTAGCTTACAATTGGTTCGCCTCTTACTTAAAGAACAGAAAGCAGAGGGTAATTCTCCGCAGTATTGAGAGTGGTAGTGATGTTCAGTCCCAATGGGGCACTGTTAAGTGGGGCGTTCCCCAAGGGTCGGTGCTGGGGCCACTGCTGTTTCTTATTTATATAAATGATATGCCTTCTAATATTACAGGTGATTCAAAACTATTTCTGTTTGCTGATGACACCAGCTTGATAGTGAAGGATCTTGTGTGTAATATTGAAACAATAACAAATAATGTAGTTCATGAAATAAGTTCGTGGCTTATGGAAAATAATTTGATGCTAAATCACAGTAAGACTCAGTTTTTGCAGTTTCTAACTCACAATTCAACAAGAACCGATATTTTGATCAGACAGAATAGGCATATTATAAGCGAGACGGAACAGTTCAAGTTCCTAGGCATTCGGATAGATAGTAAGCTGTTGTGGAAAGCCCATGTCCAGGATGTTGTTCAGAAGCTAAATGCTGCTTTATTTACCATTTGAACAGTATCTGAAATAAGTGACACTTCAACACGAAAAGTAGTCTACTTCGCATATTTTCATACGCTTATGTCGTATGGTATTATTTTTTGGGGTAATTCTTCTGATTCAAAAAGGGTATTTTTGGCTCAAAAACGGGCTGTTCGAGCTATATGTGGTGTAAGTTCGAGAACGTCTTGTCGACCCCTATTCAAAAATCTGGGAATTCTGACATTGCCCTCACAGTATATATTTTCTTTAATGTCGTTTGTTGTTAGCAATATTAGCCTATTCCCAAGAGTTAGCAAAAAAAGTGGCTCAAATGGCTCAAATGGCTCTGAGCACTATGGGACTCAACTGCTGAGGTCATTAGTCCCCTAGAACGTAGAACTAGTTAAACCTAACTAACCTAAGGACATCACAAACATCCATGCGAGGCAGGATTCGAACCTTCGACCGTAGCGGTCTTGCGGTTCCAGACTGCAGCACCGAGCGAGGTGGCGCAGTGGTTAGCACACTGGACTCGCACTCGGAAGGACGACGGTTCAATCCCGCGTCCGGCCATCCTGATTTAGGTTTTCCGTGATTTCCCTATATCACTTCAGGCAAATGCCGGGATGGTTCCTTTGAAAGGGCACGGCCGATTTCCTTCCCCATCCTTCCCTCACCCTAGCTTGTGTTCCGTCTCTAATGACCTCATTGTCGATGGGACGTTAAACACTAATCTCCTCCTCCCTCCTCCTCCTCCAGACTGCAGCGCCTTTAACCGCACGGCCACCTCGGTCGGCAAGAGTTAGCAGCTTTCACTCAGTTAATACTAGGCAGAAATCAAGTCTGCATGTAGAATGCACTTCCTTGACTCTTGTGCAGAAAGGAGTGCAGTGTTCTGCTGCATCCATTTTCAATAAGCTACCACAAGAACTCAAAAATCTTAGCAGTAGCCCAAACTCTTGTAAGTCTAAACTGAAGAGTTTCCTCATGGCTCACTCCTTCTATTCTGTCGAGGAGCTCCTGGAAGAGCTAAAAAATTAACCAAATTCCGGTGTTACATTGTTGATTTTCTTCATTTAAACTTACGACTTGTCACCTGAATATGTTTTTTTATATTTCATTTTATCTGTTTCTAATATCGTGTTATAATTTCATGTATTGACTCGTTCCATGATCATGGAGACTTCTCCTTAATTTGGTCCCACGGAACAATAAATAAATAAATAATAAACAAAGTACTGGCAGAATTGAAGCTGTGAGGACGGGTCGTGAGTCGTGCTTGATAGCTCAGATGGTAGAGCACTTGCCCGTGAAAGGCAAAGGTCCCGAGTTCGAGTCTCGGTCCGGCACACAGTTTTAATCTGCCAGAAAGTTTCATTAAAATTATGGTTACAAAATTTCGACTAAGGTAATATGTCATTATATTAACTTCCCAACTGATAGAAGAATGACGAAAAAAGTGTCTAGAGGAAAGACAGGACATAATAATGAGCTTTTATTGAAAGTACTTTAATCATAAGATTTTTTAAGTTAACGATAGCATTTAAACCTGATACGAAACACTTCTAGATAAGTGCAATCTATTTCACTACTTTCCAATACACAATTTTGTTGTCAAAGAACGCGTGTCTTTATTTGGTACGGAATCAGAACTGACACTGTTTAGCTGAATGTAAGAGTTTGTGCTCTTAACATATTCGTACAAAATATAAGTGTTAAAATGAGGGGATTCAAACTAAGATTTAAAATGAAAATGATCACTCTTGCATGTATTTGTTGTTCCCCATAAAACAAAAGAGCGTCTCTGTCCATACGTATGTATACTCGCATCAACACAAATCTTGCGGAATTATTAATGCCGTTTAACCCAATGCCCTAATGCGAGTGTCTCTGCGTGGAGAATTGGCATAAGTCTCTTTGGCATCCTCTTTCTTGCCGGCCAAATTGGTTCTTATACTGTTGGCTCTGATGGTGTGTAGAGGCCGATTGTTGGGATGCTGTTCATTCGTGTCTGTACATATCGTGTGAGGTAACACGTTTCAAAACTTCTGCATTTACTGCAATCGTTAATACTCGCTTAAGATGCTTAAGGCAATTTATTAATTTCGCGAATTATTACGCAGTGGTCAAACTCGTGGTTAGGGAAACTGCCTGGGTTATTTTCTCACTACTATCATCCAAGTGTTTAGGAAATTGCTGAATCGTTCTTCATCCTTTTAAATGCACTTAATGCAGAGAGAACGTCTTGTCAAAAAAATGTAATGCATTGGTACAGCTTTTTGTTTCATACTTCTGTCTGTGTGATTGTTAGCAGCAATTTTTAAAACGGCTGCTAAGTTTACATTCAAATGTAATTCAAACTTTTTACCTGTGGATTTTCTGAACTGTAATGTAATATAACTTCAGACCAAGACAAATTTCTGATTTACTTAAACGAAAACTTTTATATATCTGCTTGATGACTGAAAGCTAACTGACCACGACCTTTCTGAACAAGCCTTGCACAATCGCGTGTTTAGTTTCTTAAATTTTTATGCACGCATGAATTGGACACACAGTGATTTACTTTGGAACCACTACATAGCAACGCATTACTAAAAGCAGCGTGATTTATTTCAGGTCAACATGCAGCGGAGTCATTCACTACAGGTACCGTTACAGAGCGGAGCGTATTTTCGTTTGTGCAGGTGAGAATTTACACTCCTGGAAATGGAAAAAAGAACACATTGACACTGGTGTGTCAGACCCACCATACTTGCTCCGGACACTGCGAGAGGGCTGTACAAGCAATGATCACACGCACGGGACAGCGGACACACCAGGAACCGCGGTGTTGGCCGTCGAATGGCGCTAGCTGCGCAGCATTTGTGCACCGCCGCCGTCAGTGTCAGCCAGTTTGCCGTGGCATACGGAGCTCCATCGCAGTCTCTAACACTGGTAGCATGCCGCGACAGCGTGGACGTGAACCGTATGTGCAGTTGACGGACTTTGAGCGAGGGCGTATAGTGGGCATGCGGGAGGCCGGGTGGACGTACCGCCGAATTGCTCAACACGTGGGGCGTGAGGTCTCCACAGTACATCGATGTTGTCGCCAGTGGTCGGCGGAAGGTGCACGTGCCCGTCGACCTGGGACCGGACCGCAGCGACGCACAGATTCACGCCAAGACCGTAGGATCCTACGCAGTGCCGTAGGGGACCGCACCGCCACTTCCCAGCAAATTAGGGACACTGTTGCTCCTGGGGTATCGGCGAGGACCATTCGCAACCGTCTCCATGAAGCTGGGCTACGGTCCCGCACACCGTTAGGCCGTCTTCCGCTCACGCCCCAACATCGTGCAGCCCGCCTCCAGTGGTGTCGCGACAGGCGTGAATGGAGGGACGAATGGAGACGTGTCGTCTTCAGCGATGAGAGTCGCTTCTGCCTTGGTGCCAATGATGGTCGTATGCGTGTTTGGCGCCGTGCAGGTGAGCGCCACAATCAGGACTGCATACGACCGAGGCACACAGGGCCAATACCAGGCATCATAGTGTGGGGAGCGATCTCCTACACTGGCCGTACACCACTGGTGATCGTCGAGGGGACACTGAATAGTGCACGGTACATCCAAACCGTCATCGAACCCATCGTTCTACCATTCCTAGACCGGCAAGGGAACTTGCTGTTGCAACAGGACAATGCACGTCCGCATGTATCCCGTGCCACCCAACGTGCTCTAGAAGGTGTAAGTCAACTACCCTGGCCAGCAAGATCTCCGGATCTGTCCCCCATTGAGCATGTTTGGGACTGGATGAAGCGTCGTCTCACGCGGTCTGCACGTCCAGCACGAACGCTGGTCCAACTGAGGCGCCAGGTGGAAATGGCATGGCAAGCCGTTCCACAGGACTACATCCAGCATCTCTACGATCGTCTCCATGGGAGAATAGCAGCCTGCATTGCTGCGAAAGGTGGATATACACTGTACTAGTGCCGACATTGTGCATGCTCTGTTGCCTGTGTCTATGTGCCTGTGGTTCTGTCAGTGTGATCATGTGATGTATCTGACCCCAGGAATGTGTCAATAAAGTTTCCCCTTCCTGGGACAATGAATTCACGGTGTTCTTATTTCAATTTCCAGGAGTGTATATCAGGATATGTGTTTGGGGAGCAGTACACATTTATTTATTTCTATGTAGTTTCAAAGTAGCGTAAGTAACTACACATGGTTATTCCATACGAAAGTTAACCTTACAACGTCTAGAATATTGTAGGGCAAATTATTGAGTAATGTGTTTTACAAATAATTGCTACTCATTTTAAAAGCCATTAATTTTAAAGTCGTTGAGCAGATTGCAAATTGTCGTTTTCATTTTCACGTGATGAAGTTTCACAGAATAAGCAAACAGATACTATGTTATGCCGGCTTCGGTGGCCGAGCGGTTCTAGGCGCTTCAGTCCGGAATTGCGCGGCTGCTACGGTCGCAGGTTCGAATCCTGCCTCGGGCATGGATATTTGTGATGTCCTTAGGTTAGTTAGGTTTAAGTAGTTCTAAGTTCTAGGGGACTAATGACCTGCGATGTTAAGTCCCATATTGCTCAGAGCCATTTGAACCATTTGAACTATGTTATGCAGCGATAGTTTCAGTTTATGTATTTCGCACATTACAGCAAGACAACAGCAATAAAAAGTTTTCGTAGTATCAGGCCACAGCTACCGTTGGCATTCACAGTTGCTATGTCATATTCCATACTACAATTAGAACATTACATTTAAATAAACGTTCAGAGAATTGTCACACTGCAGTTCAGGACGTTGCAGAATAATTCATTTCAACAAGTTACAATCTAAAGATTATGTTACATCGCAATTGGAACATTACACGCAGAAGTTACTCAATTAGAAGCGTAAACATAAAGATTGCAAAGTCTTTCAATTGGACGTCAGTTCGGTGACTTCCGTGTCGCTGAGCTAACAGCACCCAGCACACATAGACAGTGGCTTTGCGGAATTAATGTTGGGTGATAATTGGACCCTTTATCGATATTTAACGAGCTGTGGAGTTCACGTCCGTCCGCATACATTCTCCAGGTCTACCGCAGTCGCCTTTAAGGCTTCTTAGATGCTTAGAAAGGCTCAGTAAGATGAGAACTGAAGCGTTTGCGACTTGATATTTTGGAAGAATCCTGAATATTAAGTGGGCAGGTAAGGCAAGATATGAGGAGGAGCTCCAGAAAATCAGTGACGAAACGAACAGGACAAACAGTCACTAAGAGAAGAGATGGGTGATAAGAGTTAAAACAGGGAATGATTTCCATGCTACTACAGAGACCCATAAGGAGTAAAAGCTATAGAGGAAGACAAAGACAGGAATGTATTAAAGAAATAAAGTTGATTAATGTTATGTGCTATTTTCAGAAGATGAGGATATTGAATGAGAGGAAGACGTGGAGGGCCACATCAAAGCTGCCAGAAAAATGATGTCCCCACCAACCCCCAAAAGAAAAGAAAAAAAATTAGCAGAGAAGAAGCGAAGTTTCGCCTATGACTCCGAAATGGTGGAAATTTTAATTTTAATTTCGTCTCAAACAGTTTTCAAATGAATATTTTACCAAAGGTGAAGCTATCAAATTACAACTCCGAAAGTCATAAAGTCAAATTACAGGTACAATGTTGCCAAGTATACCTCGTGGGTGGTCAAGGAACGCTGCTATCTCCCGAACGGCCTCTGGTCACCACAAACGAATGGCGCTGGTTACACACCGCATCCACTACGGATACGACAAGTGGATTGTTTTAAAAACTCTCTGTGACATAGAAGAGTATTGGGATGTGGAAACTGGAAACACCCTACAAAGGGCCTTTAGGTGGCGGGTAGAGCTCCGACGGTTTTTTAAGTCAGTGTTTAACTGCGTTCTTCCATATACAGTCCAGTTACTCCCTGTGTGTCCGCATTTATCAGTTGATCTTGAGCCTGAATAGTAGTGATTTAGAGTTACTTCAGTGAAGTCGACGCAAATAATGCGAAGAAAAAAACTTACTAGAACGGCTGTAGAAGGAAAGGACGTACAATTATTTTTTTTAAACGCACGATCAAAATATTTACACACAGCCTGATATGAAGGAAGCAAGTCGCTAGAATTACATCACTTCAGTCGAGCTGCAAGGAAGTGAGAAAAAGGAGTTTCGAAAGTATGATGAAAAACGAAAAAGTGGAACATCGAAACCTAGAACAAAATAAATTCAGGAATTCATTTGTCAGATGGCTACCCTGCAAGATCTTCCATTTAATTTCTTGGTGAGGCCTGTATTTCAATGGTTAATGTAATTTGTTAAGTTAAACTATCTGAAGCTATTACTTTTTATATTCAATGCATGTATTTTCATTACATGCTTTAGTCATTAATTAGGCAAGTAATTTATAATATTCTGTTTATTTATTTATTTGATATTTGCTTTTAGTTTGTTTCCTAGATACAACAACAGACCAAATGTTGCATGAATTGGCGTGGCCGGCCGTGGTGGCCCAGCGGTTCTAGGTGCTTCAGTCTGGAACCGCGCGACCGCTACGGTCGCAGGTTCGAATCCTGCCTCGGGCATGGATGCGTGTGATGTCCTTAGGTTAGTTAGGTCAGCTGTGTTAGATTTTCATCTCCATCCGGCACGCAGGTCGCCCAATGTGGCGTCGAATGTAACAAGACCTGCACTAAGGCGGCCGGACCTGCCCCGTAAGGGGCCTCCCGGCCAATGACGCCAAACGCTCATTTCCAACTGTGTTAGATAACTAAGCACTATGATGTTCAACGGAAAAAATTTAAGTGAAATGTCTACATAAAAAACTTAGGGAAAAAAGTTCTACATGCTCCATTTGACCACCTGCTACAGAAATGTGTACAGATATACCGGGTGATCAAAAAGTCACTATTAATTTGAAAACTGAATAAATCACGGAATATTGTAGATAGAGAGGTACAAATTGACAAACATGCTTGGAATGACATGGGGTTTTACTAGAACCAACAAAATGTCCGACATATGGAGCTTCATCTGATCAGAATAGCAATAATTAGCATAACAAAGTAAGACAAAGCAAAGATGATGTTCTTTACAGGAAATGCTCAATATGTCCACCATCATTCCTCAACAATAGCTGTAGTCGAGGAATAATGTTGTGAACAGCACTGTAAAGGATGTCCGGAGTTATGGTGAGGCATTGGCGTCGGATGTTGTCTTTCAGCATCCCTAGAGATGTCGGTCGATCACGATACACTTGGGACTTCAGATAACCCCAAAGCCAATAATCGCACGGACTGAGGTCTGGGGACCTGGGAGGCCAAGCATGACGGAAGTGGCGGCTGAGCACACGATCATCACCAAACGACGCGCGCAAGAGATCTTTCACACGTCTAGCAATATGTTTTTTTTTTTTTGTAATAAAACCCCATGTCATTCCAAGCATGTGTGTCAATTTTTACCTCTCTATCTACATTATTCCGTTGTTTATTAAGTTTTCAAATTTATACTGACTTTTTGATCACCCCGTATGTTTATCTGGAATCCAGAGGCACAGGTTACTGATCTGCTGAACCATGCTGCATTTTCGGGTGTCTAATTTTGTAATTAATAATTCATTACTTCACTGCACTACACTATTGTACTTTCTATCTTAACAAAGCTACATTTCTCATGTGTCTCTGTAGTTAGCCTTCAGCACGCTGTCGTACAACACGGGATTCACAGGGTCTGTTGCAATTTATAATACTACTTTTGCTATATGGTAAACTGACAATTTGTTATTCAGAAATAATAATTGCCGAAAGATAACTTTCACCCCCAGCTTCGATGTTTTACTTTAAAAAATAATTGCGGAGGTATCGCCTACAGCATTCGTTTCGGAAAAACCTCCACCGTTACATCGCTAGTGTCAAACTAAGGTAGGTAGCGTAGTGGTAAGGTAATGCACTTACGTGGGGAACAAAGGCGGTTCAGATCCCCGTCCGACAATCCAGTTTCATAAAGAATGAAGGTAGGAGACGAGGTACTAGCGGAATTGAAGCCGTGAGGACGGGTCGTGAGTTGTGCTTGGGTAGCTCAGTTGGCAGAGCACTTGCCCGCGAAAGGCAAAGATATCGAGTTCGAGTCTCGGTCCGACACACAGTTTTAATTTGCCAGGAAGTTTCAATCCAGTTTCATGTTTCCCGTGGTTTGCCTAAAGTGCTTAAGGCAAATGCCGGTGAGGTTCCACTGAAGGACCACGACCGATTTCCTTCCTCATCCTGAGCCTCTGCTGTGTCTCTAATGACCTCATCATCGACGTATGTTGAAGCGTAATTTTGTATCCCACACGAGAACCGAAACTTCAACGAAGGCAGTGTAACTCTCAGAGGCTCGTTAAGTTTAGTCGCAGAGCCGGCTGTATTCTCGGTAGCGCTGTCGCGTCCATAATGTGAGAGTTGCGATTTCATGTCATCTACTGCGACTCTCAACAAAGTAGTTTTATGTTAATAATGCAAATCTACATCCGTTTCTATACTTATACTGTGTACACCATTTTGCAAATCTTAGCCCTCCAAAGATGATGTAAATGCTATTTCAAACATGGGTCATTAGAGCCGATAAATTTTGTGGTACCACTATTTAAATAAACATCTTCCTCCCACCAACTTCCTTCCTTTGTACCACCCATTTTCGCCCCCTATTCCGACTTCATGTCAATGAATATTCATTTAACGTTAATTTCAAATTTTCAGTTATTCACATTACTGGGAAACGTAACAGTATGATCTTTTTTCTGTTGTAACAGAAGACAGAAGGATTTTTAAAATTTAAGTATTAAACATTTAATTTTCAAATTATTTTTCTACAATCGTTTTCCTCAAAATTACAGGAACGTTCAAAGAAATTCTGTAGAGTTATGCATATAACGTACGCATAGAAAGTTGTTATTTAGCCCTTTTTCGTATTATGATTGTTTTTAAAATACATCTTTAAGAGAAACTCTTTTTTGTATATAAAAAAGATAAACTTTTTGTCCGAACTCGTGTGCTGAAAGGCTACATGAAATAATCAGAAACAGATACACATCGGAAAACTTTTACGAGGACAACCAAAATGTCTTCTTCTGGTATCGGGTGCTGGTGACACGAACCGTTCCGAATCGTGATATTTTGTGCTCTGATGTGGTATTCGAATACTCGACGTCAGTTCCCGAGAATATAGATACGCGCTGGAATCCAGAACTTCTCACATCTAGATCCTCGGATAGATTAATTACAATTTAATGTGTTCGACATTCTATTCTCGGTCACTCATAGAATATTTTTGTGTCACTTAATACGTTTTCCACCTTTGACTAGAAAACTGCCTACTTTCGCAATGGCTCGGGTTTGATTTACAAGTGCCAATCCCCCGTACATCTGGGTGCTAATAGCTCCCTGGTACGAGTAACACATCAAACCACCTCTAATACAATCGCGCATAGTACTGTAAGGCGTGTGTGTTTCTATTGTCTATTGTCAAACCACAATTTATGAAAGATGTTTATATTTTATTAATAGGATTAAGTAGGAATAATTAATATTTGTCATGTTGGAAATAATTGTGGTAGCAGGGAATGTCTGCACCAAAGTTTTGTTGGCGAGGGAGACCGCACATTGACATAATTTTAAAAAGGGCGGGAGAGGCAGCGTATGGATACATTTTAAGAAAAGAGCGGGGAAGACCGCGCATTGATACATTTTGTAATGATAGCAGGCAGTGTCTGCACCAAAAGCATTGTTGGCGGGAGAGACCGCACTTTAGCGTTCGTAGGAAGTCAGTAGTAAGCGAGATGTGAAGCGAGTCGGTAGCAGGTCTGAAGCGAGAGGTTGAGAGGAGCGGTGTGCCTGCCAGCCACCAGCTATGATTTACAAGAGATTATAAACGGATGTACAGAGGCATCAGCTAACTATTATCATAAGAGGTACTAATATTCTTGAATTATTTTTTTGAGAAACTCAAGACTACTGACGGTATGTTTGCGCAATGCTAGTTGTAAGATTATTGTAAAAAGTAAGTCCCATTTGAACGTTTCTAAAATCATTTCATTCAGAATATAATTAATTTCTGCCAGCAATATTGCATTACTGATTATAATCCATCTCAAAAACCATCAATGTAAAACTTTGCAAAATTTTATTGTTGTCAAGAAAAAGTTTAACTATGAATTGCATAACTTCAGTCAAATTAATTAAAGAATAACGTCAGCTTTGCTATTAAAGAATAACGTCAGCTTTGATATTAAGGAATAACGTCAGCTTTGGTAATAAATACAGCCACTTATTATGACAGCCCACCAGCAGCTAATTGAGTATAGTAAAACAAAGTAAGTATATTCATGAAACTTCCTGGCAGATTAAAACTGTGTGCCCGACCGAGACTCGAACTCGGGACCTTTGCCTTTCGCGGGCAAGTGCTCTACCATCTGAGCTACCGAAGCACGACTCACGTCCAGTACTCACAGCCTTACTTCTGCCAGTATCTCGTCTCCTACCTTCCAAACTTTACAGAAGCTCTCCTGCGAGGTTCTCCTGCAAGGTTCGCAGGAGAGCTTCTGTAAAGTTTGGAAGGTAGGAGACGAGATACTGGCAGAAGTAAGGCTGTGAGTACTGGACGTGAGTCGTGCTTCGGTAGCTCAGATGGTAGAGCACTTGCCCGCGAAAGGCAAAGGTCCCGAGTTCGAGTCTCGGTCGGGCACACAGTTTTAATCTGCCAGGAAGTTTCATATCAGCGCACACTCCGCTGCAGAGTGAAAATCTCATTCTGGAAACATCCCCCAGGCTGTGGCTAAGCCATGTCTCCGCTATATCCTTTCTTTCAGGAGTGATAGTTCTGCAAGGTTCGCAGGAGAGCTTCTGTAAAGTTTGGAAGGTAGGAGACGAGATACTGGCAGAAGTAAGGCTGTGAGTACTGGACGTGAGTCGTGCTTCGGTAGCTCAGATGGTAGAGCACTTGCCCGCGAAAGGCAAAGGTCCCGAGTTCGAGTCTCGGTCGGGCACACAGTTTTAATCTGCCAGGAAGTTTCATATCAGCGCACACTCCGCTGCAGAGTGAAAATCTCATTCTGGTAAGTATATTCATGTCGCAGTTCGATGCAGCTGTCAGATGGCGATCCAGTAACAGTAGAAAAGGTAAGGAACAGTTTTGGGTTATTGCAGGTAACGACTGAGGGCCACGACGACGACACATTCTATGTTTCGATGAAATAATCAGAAAATAACTTTTAATAAGCAGCATTTAAATTTGTATGTGAAGATTGAGAAAGAGAATTAATTTCAAAGGGACGATTTCATTTGTTATTATTAAGCAAGAGGTAGAAATCCTAAGGGAAGGTTTCATAGGTTATTGTAAAAGGGAAGGTTGCGTAACAAAAGAGATATAGAGGAGACGGGAAGGTTTCAAGATAAAACACTGTCGGATTGGTGACTAACTTTGCATGTATTGTCGCGTCCTTGTGTAAATTATTGTTTTTATCACTAAAGCTTGATTGGGTTTTATTTCCTCGAAACACCAAAGCTCTTTCGGGATGTTGTTGAAAACGGACGCTCCAGTTTTATGGAAATGTTCTTCACACAAACGTTTTCGTCTCAGTCACTAATCATTCTCAAAAATGATGACAGCATGCTCACTTAATAAAACACACAAATCTATAATTTATTCATTTAACTTTCTGGTCGTGCTGTCCTTAACATACTAGAGAATGCCTTGTAAGTGGGCCTAAAATGATTGTGTAAATAATATTACTACATAACTGCAATTTTGACGCAAGATTTCAATGAAAACTATGTGAAGTATTCCAATGCATTCCGCACCATTGTATGTATCTTCCGGCAGGGCCCCTTTAGTTTCCAAGATGATACAATAAACTTTAAAGGATGACGTAAAAGAGCAAACGTATCAGTTTTAGATAGGAACTCCTGTCGTTCCTACATGTACAGGAGTTGGACAAAAATATCGAAATACCTCGAGAAGTGCGTGTTTGAACATACATTCACATGCTAGAAAGTTGGGTGTTGTGTTTTACCAAGAACGGCATCTCAATATTGCAAGCGTCAGCCATGGTCAGAACAGTATTCTGTGAAGCTGTGAATGCATGAATTCTGAACTAAGTGAATTCGGAATGGGAAAATTGTTGGTACCCTGCTTCCGTAACCAACGTAGCCCAAGTGATTGGTGTTTCAGGAGGCATGTTATCGAAAATTTATACCGTATACAAGGACATCGGAAAAACATTACTCGCTATGTCACAACAAAGACAAAAGTGTGTGTGGAGAGATCTTAACATACGGTCACTGAAGAGGATTGTAACGACAGTGGGAAGATGACAGCTACGAAAGTTACCGCATAGCTCAATGTCGCACTCGCGAACCCTGTCAGCACCAAAACAACACGAAGATAGCACCATAAGCAGGGAACTGCTGGGCGAGCTGGAAGTTCAAAACCACTCATCAGAGATGAAAATGACCATAACAGGAAAACACGATGGTGAAGTCATAAAACCTAGACTATGGAGCAATGGAAGAAATTCATTCGTTGGGATAAGTCTTGTTCCGCAGAGTTTACAACTTCTGGCCGACCTTACGTCCCAAGGGCAGTGGCCTTGCTGCAGTGAATACACCGGTTCCCGTCAGATCACCGAAGTTAAGCGCTGTCGGGCGTGGCCGGCACTTGGATGGTGACCATCCGGGTGCTGTTGCCGTTTTCCGGGGTGTGCTCAGCCTCGTGATGCCAATTGAGGAGCTACTCGACCGAATAGTAGCGGCTCCGATCAAAGAAAACCATCGTAACGTTCGGGAGAGCGGTGTGCTGACCACACGCCCCTCCTATCCGCATCCTTAGCTGAGGATGACACGGTGATCAGATGGTCCCGATGGGCCATTTGTGGCCTGAAGACGGAGTGCTTTTGCTTTACGTCCCAAAACTGAAACATGAGAGAGATTCGGCGACGAATTCACAGTGTTTGGGTCCCATTGTTACTCTGAGAGGTCGCATTAACCCCAAAGATTTTGTGACCATTTTGGGTGATCAGGTCCATCCTATGTTTCTTCCCCAATGGTGGTGATATATTCAAAGACGACAGGGCTCCCGTTCACACAGCTCGTATCAACTAGGACTGGTTTTTGTGAGCACGCCAATGAAGTTCTCATCCCTCTTGTCCACCAAAGGCACCAAAATCTTAATTTTATTGAATTTTTGTGATCTACTGTGGAGAGGATGGTGCGTGGTCACTATCCACCTCCATCTTCGTTACCAAAAATTGCCACTATTTTGTAGGGTGAATGGTATATAAGATTCTCTTGAAAACTATACAGGTTTATACATTCAGAGACGACCACAAGCTGTTTCGAATGCCGAGGATTTTCTTGCACCAAATTAGACGTGGTGATGAGCTGTGTTTTTGGTGTTTCCACATTTTTGACAACTTCCTGTATTTCAATACAGTGTCGGAATTCCCGAGTTTACTGTGGATAAAATTGACTGTTCAAAAATAAGTTTTGCATCACATACTCATCTCCAAACATGTGTGGGCTTATTCAGGAAGAGCAGTGGATGAAAGAATAAGCCTCACTTCACGAATAATTTACCTGAAAAAAAAGTGTACAACCAAAATACAGACAGTCTTTTCGGAAGTAAATGTCTTGTGACTAAGGCCTCCCGCCGGGTAGACCGTTCGCCGGGTGCAAGCCTTTCGTTATGACGCCACTTACGCGACTTGCGCGTCGATGGGAATGAAGTGATGATGATTAGGACAACACAACACCCAGTCCCTGAGCGGAGAAAACCTCCGACCCAGCCGGGAATCGAACACGGGCCCTTAGGATTGACATTCTGTCTCGCTGACCACTCAGCTACCGGGGGCGGACTGTTCGGAAGTGAACACTATACTGCGTGCGCGCGACGTCTTTTCTAGCATCAATTGTACATGCACTAGGTGTGTCTCTAGACCGTTGCTAGGAGACCAGAGGACGCTTAGTCGCAGGAGTGCGTGAATAAACAGCTTCACACAGGATGTATGCTCGTAGTCGGATAGCTAAGCCTGACTGACAGTCTGGCAGCGGTGAAGGTCGAAGTATCGTGTTTACCAGGGACGTGCGAGCCCTCCGTTTTGCCTGAACATTGCTGGAAGGCGCCGTCAAGCCAGTTGGTCGAGTTAACTGACAGCTGCTCGACCGTTTAAGGGAGCACATTTGCTCAGGGGAACGATTTCCTGCCCTTATTGTCAACCATGGTGAGGTCCTTCGGTAAACTGCATTAATTTTGTGCTCGTTGCCTGCATCCTGGTTCTTTTCACGAGTGCTTTATATTTGTGTCATTACGCTGGTCAAGTGTTGTGAGCCTAAGGCGCCCGTTTGTGCTTCCCATGTAATACACGTTTTCGCAAATTGTGGCGAATCTGCATCATGTCTTTTGTGCACTCTCCACATTACTGAACGATGTGGGTGACTTGTAGCGTCTTCAACGTGATTCTCTTAATTTCGCTCTGAAAATTTCTTGCAGTTTTTTTTTACGTCATGCTTGACAGCTTTTCTTAAGGTGCCTAGTATTTTATTACGTATCGTTTAGTGTCCTGCATTTTATCGAATATAGTCTTAATTTAAAATTGTAATTTCATTTAAATACTATTTAGCCCTTAGTGCCAGCGCAGCTGACTTTATATTTTGCTCTGCCGAAGCTTATGCCCTGGTTTACATTTAAGTAAAATAATGCTTAATTCTCTTTATATGTGTGTTGCATGAAAGATTAGCCACTATATAATGAGTTGTTTCTGTATGACTGAACGGTGAGTTTCACGAAACGGTTTTGCAGTATCCGCTGTTAAAGTGTATCTCGTTTGGTAAGGTAGTTGGCCAGCTGATTATATATTACGTCCGCATTACTTGTCATTTGCTACCCTCTTGAACTCTCCGACTACGTAATGTTACTTGTCGTGCCTATATTTACCTCACTGCCCGCTGTGCCTTGTTCATTCTGTTTATATATTTGATCGGCTATTGTAATTTGCTTCCCTGTCGCCCCGAAGTTGGGGATTTATCTCACTTGAAATTTTTCTGTAATTTTTCTGTAATGTAATTTTCTTTTAGATGTCTAAATAAATCTAAGAACTGCTGCCTATAGGAGATCAGTAATATACGTTCAGCCCATTGTTTGCTTGGCAACTGTGCTGTATATCTCTGTTAATGGATTTCTTGCGCTTTAGGCGGATTTCAGGAAAACCTTAAAGGGCCTTCATCTATTGTAAAACTTGTTTGCACTGCCGTCGACCTGTAAATATTCTCACTTATTTGAATACTACTACATTTCAGTGTGCAGTACCCTTAAAATTTTTCTTTGGCTTCATCTTGGCTAGTTGCTTTTGTTGGGCCGTAGCCGTTTGGTAAACTGCCAAGTATAATCATTGGTTTCAGCATTTATGTTCTTACTCTGTAACTGTTCTTTGTGTTTTCAGACCTTGTTAAAATAAGCTTTTGGTCCTGAAGCCGTTGATCAAGTTGCTAAGGATAATTGTGGATTAGCCGTGCATTGGTACTTTGTATACTGTTCAGTACTGTACTCTGCCTACTTGTAACTTAAATTTAAACGTATCCAGTATAAGTTAGTTCCGGTGTTCCTAAGTTTCTTACCTGATTTTCTTAACTTTTCAATCAAGAGAAAAAGTCACAAGGCAATTAACTATTTAGCAGCAACTGCCAAGTACTTGGGTTGTAAGTTGATTACCATTGATTTGAAAGTCATTGTACTGCTGCAGTTCCAAACGTTAAGTTTCCTGTTTAGCCGTACAAATCACTTCGTCATTTGGCCTTAAGCCGTTTTGCTTGGTTGTTTTTATTATCTATTCGGTTTTTTTTAACAGTTTTTACTTGCTGTGATCCCCTTGTCGGTGTACTTTCCTCACCATAAAGATTTTGACTGTTTTTAATAAACTGTTTTCAAAATATACTTTGTCGTCCCAATACCTTTCCAGTCCCCGGTCATCTCCCTACCTAAACATCTTTGTAGAACTGTAGCATCATATTCTCCTAATGGGTAACATTCAATATCGTAGTGTCCGACCCCACGCTTTGTAAGATTCTTGGATCTTCCTGCCCCTCGTATGTCTTCCACAAGCCACTCAAGTAAGTCCCACTCTTGGATGGCGGAGCCCCTGAGATTATCAAGCGTGTGATGGAGGGTGAGAAGCGGTGCCAGCAAATATTACAGACTATTCCGCTCACTTGATTCCTGCCTCCTGGAGTACGGTCTTCATGAGGTGGTGCAGTATACCTGCGCAGCCTCGTCTTGAAAGAGGAGCCCATTGCTAAGATGTTGACTGCAGGGCTGAATATCTGGTTAGAGTACCCTGTCTGGGTACCCACAGTCCTCAAATTATCGACCAAATTAAAGAGCGACTTCCGACATTCGTACATCATAGCGACTCAAAACATGAATGACCCTCTTTCCTGCTGGGTGATGTGTCCGCATCCACTGTGCATTTGAGAATGTACGCGAACTAGAAATTAGCTGTTAGTGCTTAATGAAGCATTTATTTAAACTGAGTGGTTTCAATATCAGATAAGAAACAAGCAGAGTGTTACCCTAGGCTGTTTCAGTAGCACAAAGAGGGACGCCACGTCATCTGCTTGGAGAGAAAAGTTACAATGAGGGTCCCACGAAGTTCAACGATTGATTCACGCACTTAAATCTTGCAGACTTCTTTTTACGTAGCTGGGAATATTAACCACAGATTCAAAGTAGGTTTATATACTTATGAAATTTGTTACACAACAATCCGTTTGAGTTTGGGAGTAACAGAAATTTTCACAAGTACAGCACTAGAAAGAAAAGTTACCTGTATTAGCTGTTTATCAAACTGTCGCAGGTAACCATGAAACACGCAGCTAAAAAATTCTTTGACAATCTTACGTATTGAAACTGCCTAGAGCTGTGCTGCATGAAGTGTGGTGTATACCGTATATTCTAGCGTCGTTGGCTCTCGTGTTGCGGGTTGCCAGTTCAAATCCGCCTGTACTTTGATGTTCGTAATGAAAATGCTTTCAGTGCTAAGTATTTTGTACTTCATTGTCGACCATGATTTCGAATGTGGACTTGATTATGGTTATCAGCTGATAATATTTCTCGCTAACAATTCCATCTATTTTTACTATTATTATTATTATTATTATTATTATTATTATTATTATTATAACATTTTATGGCCTTCATTGGACCACGCTAGACAACTTTATACAAAGAATTTTTCAGTTTCCTGTCATCCCAGTACTTCTTCATTCTCTCGGATCTCATCCTTCTTTCTTCATCGGAAATCACCCTTCCTACTGTCTGTCAATTCTCGTTTGCAGTCTGGTTTGTTTGTCTGACTGAATTTCCTGATTTTGTCAGTTTTGTTTCTTAGACCTTCCAATATAATCTGTAGCTGATCCATATTTTCCTTGATTTCTGTAACCCACTTAATGTTGCACTTATTATTCCACAATTTTTCTTTTATTCTCCTGAAGATCCTGTTCTCTGGTGTTCTGATTAGATGTCCGAAAAATGAAATGCGTTTCTTCCTGATTGTATTTATTACCGGTTCGATTTCCTTGTAGACCGGTTCTATTTCCTTGTAGACTGTTTCGTTTGTAGCTACTCTCCAGTGTCCATCTTCCTCGTACGATTTGTTCATGCACGTTCTGATTATTCTCTCAATTTTCGTATTTTGTCTATTTGTGCAGTGTCAGTTGTTTTGATGATGGTTTCACTTGCGTATGTTATTTCTGGTTGAGTGGCTGTTCTGTAGTGTTTTAATTTTGTTGGTATTGACAGTCTCTTTTTGTTGTAGGTGTTCTTGATGATATATTGTGCTCTAGTCAATTTGTTTCTTCTATTATGCCATGTTGGCTTTTCTTTGAGGTCATATGTTATGATTTCTCCCAGATATTTAAATTTATCTACATTTTTGATTTCTTGGTTTCCTATGACAATTTTGTTTATGAGTGGTGGTTCAGTTAACATGACTGTTTTTTCAAAGGATATTACAAGACCAATTTTCTGTGCTATTTCCTGTAGTGAGATAACTTGTTGTTTCTTTTCCTGAATACTGTTGGACAGGAGAGCTAGGTCATCAGCAAATCCTAGACAGTTTGAACTTATGTTGACTTCGGGTCTTCCAACTTGGATGTTCTTTGGGTTAGTCTTTTTAACATTGAAGGTCTATGGATACAGTCATATGCTTTTTTAAAGTCCACTAAGGTTATTACAAGAGGTTTATTTCGTTTCTTGTAATGTGCTATGGCTAATTTTAAAGTGATGATCTGTTCCGCACAGTTTCTCCAAGGTCTCAAGCCTCCTTGGTATTCACCTAATTCTTCCTCTAGTTGCTCTTTGATCCTCTTGTACAGGATTCTGGAGAAAATCTCGTATGTGCAGTCTAAGAGACAGATACCTCTGTAATCATCTGGGTTGCTTTTATCTCCTTTTTTGTGGAGTGGGTGCATTTTGGCTGTGGTCCAATGTTTGGGAAACTTTTCTGTTATCCAGATTTTTGTTAGGGCTATGTATAAGGATGTTCGAACTGTATCACTGGCATATTTCTGCAAAAACTTGATCTTCTCCGCCCGCCTTATAATTTTTCATCTCTCTGAGTGCCATTTCCGCCTCTTGGATTGTTAGAGGATTTATGAGATCAGGTGGAGTCTTGATGGGTGTGTGTGTGTGTGTGTGTGTTTGTGTGTGTGTGTGTATTATTTGCTAAAGGTTTGCTAATTGCTTTTGCCATGATTTCGGCATTTTCCTTCTCATTATGTGCCATTGTTCCATTTTCCCATTTCAGCATTAATGTGGGAGGGGCAAAGTTTTGTAATTGTCTTCCGAACATTTTCTAAAGGTCTCTGGAATTGGGTTTGTGGTAATTTTCTACTATTGAGTCGATTAGATCTTTCTGTGATTGTTTCTTGGTTTGCCTGATAATGTGTGTGAACTTTTTCCTGATATTTTAGAGGTTGGTTGCATTTTCTTCTGTTTTGTGGGTTTGAAATTTTAACCATGCATGATGTCTTTCTTCATTAATTCCTTCTATACCACAGAGATGGTAAGTACGATAGGAAATTACATCTCTATCATTAAAACTTTCAAGTCCAGGTACACTAGACACTCCACTACCACCTCTCACTATGGCAACGGTGAACCATCCATTTCCATGTGAGAAAGTGTCGTTTATATCCAAGCTGAAATTAAGTGAACATCCAAGAAATACACAGGGGTCCATCGACGAGAGCGTGGGCTGCAACACTCTTCACTGGAATGCGATTTTTCTTGTCTCCTGATGTTATAGTAAGTTCAATGTTTTCTATATTTTTGTAAACTGTTGTGCGACGACGACGTCGATATCTCCTGTAAGGCATGTTGGCGGCGTTCAATGCAGTTTCCTGTGCAGCAGCTAGACACAGAGTGAGCGTAGCGCGAGAGCGCGCTCGCTTGTATAGTGTGCGGTGAAATTCTTTAATAGAGACAGTCATTCGTATATTTAAGAAAACACTGTAAATAACAAGCATGTAGACATAAAGACATTTTCTGTAAAATATGTGTTCTATTTTTGTTCAGTTAGCACGTTATTCATCGTAAGAATTAAGGAAAATATGTTATATGGAAAATGTAACTAACAGCCTGGTGCAGACGATGTTATTCTTTTTTTTTTTTTTTTTTTTTTTTTGATCCGATGGCGCCCACCGAGAAGAAATCAACCCAGGACGAATGAAGAACGTAGGTTCGATAGCTTACGAAAGGGGTGGATGCTAAACGTCAGTATTATTGATGGGGGTACTGGTGGTGTTCAGTAGCTTACAAGGTAGCAAAGAACCGTCTACACAATTCCAAAATTTAAATAACGAAGTTCCTGTTTGGAACAGAGCGGGTAATATGGGGAGTTAAAATACACTTAACCATACTTGGAAAGATGTAACAACAGTCACAACGTATATGGCCCATTGTTTAGGAAATCTGTTCAGTCCATTACTCCCAGCTACACTTTTACGGCGTGTGTGCCGCTTTCGCTAAAGAATCTTTGAAGGAACAGTTTCTCCCGTTGCCTACATACTATACAGCTGCACAGAAATAAAAGAAAGGCTAGCAGGTGCTAAGGTTTCCATCACGCTAATGTAAACATTGGTGCCACACCGGCAAAATAAAGCAACCGCAGAACTGATTTATGGCTGTACTTCTTTGTCTACCTGCGCAGCTGCTGCTGGCACCGTTGTGACGTGGTCACCAGTCACGGACGCGTCCTCCGCTCCACGTACCTGCGGACAGAGAATGACGTCATATCAGCGTCGATACTCGCTGGACAATGCTATCTCACATCGTAAGATAACACTCCTCGTCAGTGTTTAGGTCCCAGGTTGTTTTTCTTCTCTGCAAGTGTCAGCAAAATTGGATACGAACATTTCTAACCTGCGTTGGATTTGCAGGCTAAAACACGATGCTATAAGAAAAATTCCTGGAAAAGAATAAATGGAAAGACACGTCATTCCCTGAGAAACATTACATTCTATGTGCAAATTATTATATTACAGTATCTATTATCATGTATCACCACCATAACAATTAATACTTAATGTCATAAGAGAAAAACGCAAACTCCTCTGGCCGAAAATGTCACACTATTAGACGTTGCAGGCTTTCATCCCGCTAGATCTGGGGTAAGATATATGTTTAATATTCTGAAAGACGAAAGTCGACTAGTAAGTAGCCATAATAAGTTTTCAGGAGTGACCATGTCAAAAACCTGTGTAATTCTGACTTTTAAATCGTTTTCTTGAAATAAAAACACCTGAATACACTATTTTTTTTTCCTTTCTCTGAGAGTTAGGGCTGTGCAAGCTGGATCGGCAACAGCTAATGTTACAAGATAGGCTCTTCCGTAAATTTAAAAATTATTGTATGCAGTAAATGTGAAGACGCCTGTTGTAAGTGATCATCACAGTATATGTTACACCCCACAGAAAATGATGTGCCATTACGACATAGGCCTACAAGGTTCGAATAATTAGCACTGAAGATGGTCACACAGTCAACGAAATCGATCTGTAAAATACAGGATTTCTGTATTTACCACCGATGCAGCCATTTATCCAAAATACACATATCAAAAAAAGTTTTGCATTACCCCGGTTCCTAGAACTCCTGAAGACAGGCGTTGACTGTGGATATTGTATCACAGACACAGACCGTTTGAATATTCAGAGATGCCACTAAACCCGCCGAAAGATGTAAACAACCATGCATAAGCAGCGCCTGTTAAACGGAGGGTGTCCGACAACCGATCAGTTCCAGTCATTCCACCAGGAAGGAGGTACACGGCTCGTGTTGTCTGTAGTTCAACCATGCCTAGACGGTCAGTACCGTGGTTCGATCGCGTCCACATTGTTACTTCGTGCCAGGAAGGTTTCTCAAGGGGAGTGTCGAGGCGTCTCGGAGTGAAACAAAGCGATGTTGTTCGGACATGGGGGAAGTACAGAGAGACAGAAACTGCCTCGCTCAGGCCGCCCAAGAGCTACTACAACAGTGGATGACCGCTACCTAAGGATTATGGCTCGGAGGGATCCTGACAGCAAAGTCACCATGTTGAACAGTGCTTTTCGTGCAGCCACATGACGTCGTGTTACGACTCAAACTGTGCGCAGTAGGCTGCATGATGTGCAGCTTCAGTTCCAATGCCCATAGCGATATCCATCTTTCCAACCACGACGCCATGCAGTGCGGTATAGATGGGCCCAACTACATGCTGTATGAACCGCTCAGGATTGGCATCACGTTCTCTTCACTAATGAATTTGGCATATCCCTTCAACCAGAGAATCGTCGGAGACGGGTTTGGAGGCAACCCGTCAGGCTAAACACCTTAGACACACTGTCCAGAGAGTGCAGCAAGGTGGAGGTTCCCTGTTGTCTTGAGGTGGTATTATGTGAGGCTGGCGTACGCCGCTGGCGGTCATGGAAGGCGCCGCAACGGCTGTACGATACATGAATGCCATCCTCCGACCAAAAGTGCCATCATATCGGGAGCATATTGGCGAGGCATTCGTCTTCATGGACGATAATTCTTGCCTCCATCATGCACATCTTGTGACTGGCTTCCTTCACGAAACGACATCTCTTGGCTAGAGTGGCCAGCATGTTCTCTAGACATGAACCCTATCGAACATGCCTGGGATAGAGTGAAAAGCGCTATTTATGGACGACGTGACCGACCAACAACTCTGGGGGATCTACGCCGAATCGCCGTTGAGGAGTGGGACAATCTGGACTAATACTGCCTTGATGAAGTTGTGGATATTATGCCACTACGAATACAGGCATGCATCAATGCAAAAGAACGTGCTACTGGGTGTTAGAGATACCTGTTTGTACAGCAATCTGGAACACCACCTCTGAAGGTGGTACAACATGCAATGTGTGGTTTTCATGAGCAATAAAGAGGTCGGAATTGATGTTTATGTTGATCTCTAATCTAATTTTCTGTACAGGTTCTGGAACTCCCGGAACCGAGGTGATGCAAAACTTTTTTTGATGTGTGTATATTGACAATAATACGGTACTGGCGCACCCAGTTCCCAGTGGAATTAGACATCTAGTAAAATTAAGCATAACATTGCCACCACGCTATAGAAATTACTTTTCTCGTAAACAAATACCAACAATATCTGTAAGCCTTAGCCAGCCGCTGTGGCACTTCAGCCCGGAACCACGCAGCTGCTACGCTCGCAGGTTCGAATCCTGCCCCGGGCATGGATGTGAGTGATGTCCTTAGGTTAGTTAGGTTTACGTAGTTCTACGTCTAGGGGACTGATGACCGCAGATGTTAAGTCCCATAGCGCTTGTTGTTGTTGTCGTTGTTGTTGTTGTTGTGGTCTTCAGTCCTGAGACTGATTTGATGCAGCTCTTCATGCTACTCTATCCTCTGCAACCTTCTTCATCTCCCAGTACCTATTGCAGCCTACATCCTTCTGAATCTGCTTGATGTACTCATCTCTTGGTCTCCCTCTACGATTTTTACCCTCCACGCTGCCGTCCAGTACTAAATTGGTGATCCCTTGATGCCTCAGAATATGTCCTACCAACCGATCCCTTCTTCTAATCAAGTTGTGCCACAAACTCCTCCCCAAATTCAATTCAATACTTCCTCATTAGTTATGTGATCTACCCATCTAATATTCAGCATTCTTCTGTAGCACCACATTTCGAAAGCTTCTGTTCTCTTCTTGTCTAAACTATTTACCGTCCACGTTTCACTTCCATACATGGCAACACTCCATACAAATACTTTGAGAAACGACTTCCTGACACTTAAATCAATTCTCGATGTTAACAAATTTCTCTTCTTCAGAAACGCTTTCCTTGGCATTGACAGCCTACATTTTATATCCTCTCTACTTCGACCATCATCAGTTATTTTGCTCCCCAAATAGCAAAACTCCAATACTACTTTAAGTGCCTCACTCCCTAATCTAATTCCCTCAGCATCACCCGACTTAATTCGACTACATTACATTATCCTTGTTTTGCTTTTGTTGATGTTCATCTTATACCCTCCTTTCAAGACACTGTCCATTCCGTTCAACTGCTCTTCCAAGTCCTTTGCTGTTTCTGACAGAATTACAATGTCGTCGGCGAACCCCAAAGTTTTTATTTCTTCTCCATGGATTTTAATACCTACTCCGAACTTTTCTTTTGTTTCCTTTACTGCTTGCTCATTATACAGATCGAATAGCATCGGGGAGAGGCTACAACCCTGTCTCACTCCCTTCCCAACTACTGCTTCCCTTTCGTGCCCCTCGACTCTTATAACTGCCATCTGGTTTCTGTACAAATTGTAAATAACCTTTCGCTCCCTGTCTTTTACCCCTGCCACCTTCAGAATTTGAAAGAGAGTATTCCAGTCAACATTGTCAAAAGCTTTCTCTAAGTCTACAAATGCTAGAAACGTAGGTTTGCCTTTCCTTAATCTTTCTTCTAAGATAAGTCGTAGGGTCAGTATTGCCTCACGTGTTCCAACATTTCTACGGAATCCAAACTGATCTTCCCCGAGGTCGGCTTCTACTAGTTTTTCCATTCGTCTGTAAAGAATTTGCATTAGTATTTTGCAGCTATGACTTCTTAAACTGATAGTTCGGTAATTATGAGATCTGTTCACACCTGCTTTCTTTGGGATTGGAATTATTATATTCTTCTTAAAGTCTGAGGGAATTTCGCCCGTCTCATACATCTTGCTCACCAGATGGTAGAGTTTGGTTCTCCCAAGGGTGACAGTAGTTCGAATGGAATGTTGTCTATTCCCGGGGCCTTGTTTCGACTTAGGTCTTTCAGTGCTCTGTCAACCTCTTCACGCAGTATCATATCTCCCATTTCATATTCATCTACACCCTCTTCCATTTCCATGATATTGTCATCAAGAACATAGCCCCTGTATAGACCCTCTATATGCTCCTTCCACCTTTCTGCTTTCCCTTCTTTGCTCAGAACTGGGTTTCCATCTGAGATCTTGATATTCATGCAAGTGGTTCTCTTTAATCCAAAGGTCGCTTTAATTTTCCTGTAGGCAATATCTATCTTACCCCTCGTGAGATAAGCCTCTACATCCTTACATTTGTCCTCTAGCCATCCCTGCTTAGCCATTTTGCACTTCCTGTCAATCTCATTTTTGAGACATTTGTATTCCTTTTTGCCTGCTTCACTTACTGCATTTTTATATTTTCTCCATTCATCAATTAAATTCATTATCTCTTCTGTTACTCAAGGATTTCTACTAGCCCTCGTCTTTTTACCTACTTGATCCTCTGCTGCCTTCACTATTTCATTCCTCAAAGCTACCCATTCTTCTTCTACTGTATTTCTTTCCCCCCATTCCTGAAGAAATTGATTAAATGTATGATGAGTTAAAAGAAATTATTCAGGTAGTGAAGGGAGACGAAAATTTAATAGTCATGGGTGACTGGAATTCGAGAGTAGGAAAAGGGAGAGAAGGAAACGTAGTAGGTGAATATGGATTGGGGCTAAGAAATGAAAGAGGAAGCCGCCTAGTAGAATTTTGCACAGAGCATAACTTAATCACAGCTAACACTTGGTTCAAGAATCATGAAAGAAGGTTGTATACATGGAATAACCCTGGAGATACTAAAAGATTTCAGATAGATTATGTAATTGTAAGACAGAGATTTAGGAACCAGGTTCTCAATTTTAAGACATTTACAGGGGCAGATGTGGTCTCTGACCACAATATATTGGTTATGAACTGTAGATTAAAACTGAAGAGACTGTAAAAAGGTGGGTATTTAAAGAGATGGGACCTTGATAAACTGACTAACCATAGCGCTTAGAGCCATTTTAAAGCCTTATTCAGAAACTATATGCTCTGTATTTTACTAATTTTTATAATGTTATTAACCTGTCTCAAAAGCGTGTAAACAAAAAGTAGATAGTAACTCCAGCCTGAACCTTGAGATTTTGCTAGGTCTTCGATTCATCGTACCATATGCTCCACTTGGTTGTCAGGTATGCAAGGAAGCGGATGTGTGTTAAGGATCCCTGTCTAAACATCTATCATCACTAATATATGTGAACATCCTTATAAACTGTGAAAGAGCATCCAAATCTGAAACTAAATTATCTGGTAAAACATGAGATCATGGCCAAGAGCATTTAAAGAAAAGGGCAAACACAAACCCGTTACCAGAACCCATTTTCGCAATTTTGTACAAAAAGAAGTAAACTCAGAAGTTATCATCAAGCTTCATCAAGCTAAGTACAATGAATTCAGCTACTCGTTCTTCACTGTGTTCTTAATAGATACTTCAGAGTAGAAAACAAGTCCGACAATTTTGCTATGACCAAAAAGTATTACTAGGACAGGTGAATGAAGCGACGTTAGAAATTCATACAAACACCTGGGTGCAACGCTTTCTGAGAATTCGAAATGGAACGATCACATTGGTTGGCTCAGTTGTATGCAAGGCGGGTGGCATACTTCGGCTTGTTTGTAGAGTAGTGGCACTAGGGAAATGCAACCAGTCCACGATAGAAATTGCTTGAATATCACTTGTTTGATCCAGCCTAGAATACTGCACAAGTGTGTCGGGCCTAGACCAAATAAGACAAACAATTGATATTGAACGCATACAGAGAACGGCAGTACGATTGTTTGATTGACTCGTGGGAGCGTGTCACAGAAAAGCTGAAGAAACTGAACTGGCAGCCGCTTACAAAGATTCAAAACCCAGCTTTAAATGATGAATCTGTTAGTATACTACAACCCCATACGTAACGCAGAGAGACGCCCTAATGTAGGCAGCTACTCACAGTGGTCCAGTGTGGAGTGTACTTATCGTAAGGCAACGAAACTAGATCGATACGCTACTGCATTAATGCGGAACAGGTTTACGCTAGAAAAGAAATAGTTCCAATTTTGGCCACCAGGTGAAAATCTGGCTTCATGAATGCAGGGAAGATGTATAGAAATGTTTCCATATGTAATGGATAGGAATGAGATGTCGGTAGAAAATGCCAAACAAGTGAGAAAGGCATAATGCTGATTTTATTCGTCACTCCACAGAATATTGCCTGGCCACACTTCAAACTTCGATCCATGCCAGAAACTGAAGATCAAATTCCGAACGTTGCTACGGATCATGGTGCTTCAGCTGTTGCACCGTCTAGATCATGTACGGATGCCAGTGCAAAGTAGACATAAAAACTTTTGTACTGTTGACCATGGGGTGGAAAATTCTCTTGACACTGCACAAGCACTAGAACCAGTCAGGGCACACGCTGCATGGTCAGCAACAGCAGTAGCAACCTCGTCAGTAGCTTCCACTCGAAGAGGACGTCGTCCTCTTCCAGGTTCCACACCAAGCTCACCGATGTTTTCGAATTTCATTATCATCTTCTTTACACTATTTGACGACATCAGGAATCTCCTCAGACCCTTCACTTGGTGATATTCTCCCAGTGCAACACTGTAATGGCTGCCTTCAAAACGGTTCAAATGGCTCTAAGCACTATGGTCATCAGTCCCCTAGACTTAGGACTACTTAAACACAACTAACCTAAGGACATCACACAGGATTCGAACCTGCGACCGTAGCAGTAGCGCGGTTTCGGACTGAAGCGCCTAGAACCGCTTGGCCACAGCGGCCGGTTTGCTGCCTTCCACATGAAACAGTTACACTACAGCAGACGGCCTCTGTTGTTGATAACCATAATGTTCACTCGCGTTATGGCTTTGAGATGATGAAGTGGTTGTCCTACCGCCATACAAAGTGTACAGCTCCAGATATCCATGTGTAACCAAAATTGGGACTGATTTTTTTCCAGCGTAAACCGGTTCCACATTAATGCATTAGGATATCTACCATATTTCGCTGCCATACGATAACTGCAACCCTCAACGTACTCCGTGAGATTGATGTAGATCTAGGTAATTCATAGGAAGCTTACAATAAAATTAATACACTGTTGAAAAATGAATTAACACTATACCCAAGTTCGGGCGTACACGTGTTATGAGTGTTCACTGAAACACGGCATCACGTTCGCATGTGCATGTTTAGACATCGTGACTGACCGGCTCTTAGGGTTGTCTAACTGTACTGAACACACGGAATTGTGATGTTAATCAATTTTTAGGCAACAAATTACACCTTTCTCTGATAACGTTACCTTTGTAGAAGGACGATGAAGGTGGTGTAGACACAAATGGGATACTATCCAACTGTCTATACTTCGTACTACACCATCTATAAAACCAAAAGTTTAACGATTGACGGAATTGTTTAAGACATAGCCTCATCGTTCACCTATCCTCATTTCTTTGGATTTATAGTTGTCAGGAGATTTAAAAGCATTAACGTGTGCCACATCCAACAACAACTTATACACGTTGCAGAAGCGTTTATAACATGCATGTGGCCAACTATGAGAGCAGCTAGTAGGCCGGCCGCAGTGGCTGGGCGGTTCTAGGCGCTTCAGTCGGGAACCAAGCGGCCACTACGGTCGCAGGTTCGAATCCTGCCTTTGGCATGGATGTTTGTGATCTCCTTAGGTTAGTTAGGTTAAAGTAGGTCTAAGTCTAGGGGATAGGTCTAAGTCTAGGGGCCTGATCACCTCAGATGTTAAGTCCCGTAGTGCTTAGATCAATTTGAAATATTTTTGAGCAGGACTGTTTTTCTCTAGTTCGTGATGCTTTAAGAGGGAAGGAAGACTGATGTGTAAGTATGAACGGTAAACGCAGTGAAACGTTCCTGTAATGGGGCTGTCAGAGGGCAGGATGAACTATATCTCTAGTTTTTGGTTCTATAAATATTTTAATGTATTTTTATTCCATTTTTGCTAACACTTCTTCTGTAGGAGAAGGTAAAAAAAATGGCTGTGAGCACTATGGAACTTAACTTCTAAGGTCATCAGTCCACTAGAACTTAGGACTACTTAAACCTAACTAACCTAAAGACATCACACACATCCATGCCTGACGCAGGATTTGTACCTGCGACCGGCCGGCGGAGAAGGTAAGATGTTTCATATTTACTAATGCGTTGGTGTTACTTGAGACAGTGTGAAAAGTAAAATATATGATTCTTTTACTCTTCGCTGGAATACTCTAGATATGCATGCTAAAGAAGGAAGCTGTATAAATACAAACAGGTGAAATTTATCATTTCTAGACTGACTGTTGTGTTTCTATAATAACTTCTTAAAGCTTTTAGTAAATGCAATGGAGTAGATATTCTAGTGGCAACTTATAAATACGATATCCACTTTCCAGTCACTTTCAGGCTCCTGTACCTCAATCAGTAAAAACGGAATTGTTATAAGATCACCTTATTGTCCATCTGTAAGTCTGTCTGTCTGTCTGTCTGTCTGACTGCTAAAAATCATCTTTTCGAGGAACGGGCTCACGTATCAAGTTGAAATTTATGTCACTTACTGTAGTCCCTTGGGGGCGTAAAAAATTTAACTTTCTACTTCAAAGCAATCAAAAGATAGACCACTTATGTCACATATTTTGGTAACTTGTCAGTACCGATATCGTTAATAGGCAAAAATCATGGAAATTCTCGATTGTCGGTACGGATAAACTATATACATACATAATTCAGTTTGTACGGAACTTTCGGTGGGCGAGTCGTCCTCGCATTTATCAGCATTTTCATAATATGATAACACTTACATACACGTAAAATAATGAACTGAAACAATTTAAATGCAAAAAACAACATATGCAAGACTGTTACTTCTAGTCTTTGGTGGAGCCATACAACGTGTAACGTAACCTAGCAGTGTACAGCAACAGCCAATAGAAGTAAACTTTTTGTGACCCTCAATAGATACGTCGTACCGGTCTTCAAACCAAGTGTTTACTGATCTGATACTTATTTGCAATTTAAATTTTCCTTTGTATTAACTTGTCGATTTTTTTTTCTGTCAACAATGATTTCGCTGAAATAACTACCTTCCTGCCTGTCTTCTAGGATTTAATATGTTAATTCACCGTTTGTTAAGGACACTACACATTCATTTGCATATTAAAGCTATTATTCTAAGCCTCTGTTCAGAACAAGGCTGCGAAGCTTAAGAAAGCTGTTAAAACAAGCTTCTGCATTCATAGCCAATGTTCGCCACAATAAATTCAATAGCTTTTTTTAAACCTGTTTGCTGGTATTCTTAAATTGTTCTATTGAACAATGCTCGTTAACTCCGTACCTCGTGTTTACTGTGTTAATCAAGATTCTGATACAAGGTGTTAATAAGCAGCAAGGAAAGAACATACGTTATGTCACATTCGTTACGCTATAATAGGCCAGACTGCACACGTACACCTTATTGTGGAAAAACCCCGCTACATTATAGTGAAACGCTAATGTAAACTAACACTCTCCTGAATTCTTTCTGAGTTATTCAGAAATTACTGGAGTAATATCCTGGAAGAAGTTGCGAAACGGGTCGTGAATCGAGCCTGGAGCACTGTCCGCGAAAGTCAGACGTCCCGGATTCGAGTCCCAGTCAAACAAGCAGTTTTAATCTACTATGAAGTTTCTATACAGAGCACATTTTATTGCAGAATGAAAAATTCATTCTGATTATTGCACTACATTTTCCAGATGTGACTAAAGATTTCTTAATCTCTTGAAGTACAATTGGAAGATATAAATACTGCAACACCCATGAAATAAATATCTCACTCACAGACAACTAGGTGCCAGCAATGGTTGTCGTCGAGTTTGTGTAAGCTAGTAGTCCGTTCTTATCCATTTGTTAGGACCTTTAGCGTGATCTCGATTTTCGTCAATGGGGTAAGCTGATAGCATTAATAACTGTAAGCAGGTGAAGGCATTACAAAATCTTACGTATACTAGCACTGATGACTGGATTATGGAAGCTCTCACAGGAAACCTCGGCATGTTGCCACACAAGTAAACCGATAACATCCAGCAATTACTGATGCACAGCGACGCAGTGGAGTAGAAACGACTCGAGGTCTGGCGTGTCTTTCCCTTCCACTAGAGTTTGTCCTGTGTCTTCTGTTGATCACCTCCATATATCGACTGAACGACTCTAATCTATAAAGAAGCCAGAGCGACCGCTTCGTGTTTCTATTGTTCTCGCCGGGCTCGAAGTGACGGGCCCGTCAATAATTCCCAAACGTTATTTGATATTGTCAGCGATACTAGAATCAGTGACTTACACGATACTAGTCTGGCGCCGACATGCATATTTTCTGGAAGACAAAAAAAACAGACCGAAGTAGACTCGCTATTAAATTTAGATAACACTGTCGTTTGTGCAGTGTTGTGAAATTCCATCGGCAAGTAAAAAGCAAAATATATGATTCTTTTACTCTTCGTTGGAATACTCTAGACAGGCACGCTAAAGAAGGAAGCTGTATGAATTCAAACAGGTGAGATAGCATTCAGAAAAGCAGAATTTACTTGGTCCTACAAAAACTGACGGTGAAAGTTCACGGTTTGCTTGAGTTTACCTTGAGAAATAAGAAAAATCGTGAATCATGCTCCACGGAAGGAGAAGTTGGCATGATATTCTTTAGTTCCCTTTTTCAGTTTAGTGTAGCACTTCTCTCTTTTTAGTTAAATGTACGTAGTGGGGTGGTAGCGGAAGAGTTGTGTTTTCAAGTAATGCTTTTGGGAATCTGTAAATTTTGTGTATTTCTGACCCAGCTAAGAAGCCTGAGAGTGATGTAGCCACTGAAGACTGGCGTTATTTAGCAAGATACCTTACGGGAAATAGCAAAGTAAAGTGTGACTCTACGAAATTTTTTGTAGAGAAAGCGGGTAGGAACATTACCTACAAAACACACACATTTTCTGAAAGACAAAACCACTTTGTCCGCAGATAACTTTAATTTATTCACACAAGGTGAGCCTGTTGTTCATTTATTTTGCGTTACTAGCCATCTTCCATCCTTGGCCAATTTCGAATACATACTGTATTTACATCAACGTCACTTTTCGTGGTGGTGGTGGTGGTTAGTGTTTAACGCCCCGTCGACAACGAGGTCATTAGAGACGGAGCGCAAGCTCGGGTTAGGGAAGGATTGGGAAGGAAATCGGCCGTGCCCTTTCAAAGGAACCATCTCGGCATTCGCCTGAAACGATTTAGGGAAATCACGGAAAACCTAAATCGGATGGCCGGAGACGGGATTGAACCGTCGTCCTCCCGAATGCGTCACCTTTCGTCAGATGTGTTACATGGAAAAGGAATTTTTTACCGAACAAAAATATTCTTCTTTATTTTTAAGGTGGGAGAGGGACAAGGTGAGCGTCAGATGGGCACAAGGAGTGGGGCGGCTTGGGGGGAGGGGAAGTGCGGGGGGGGGGGGGGGGGGGTGGACTGCCAAGCCGCAACACTTGTATTCGCTCTTCAGTGAGCAGGAAATAAAATGCACAAGCGTGTTTTTAAAAACATTCAGAAGTTTAAAAATATATAAGGTTTAAAGGGTGGACTATTTAGGAGTTCCTTAGAGTTTTTATTAATAGATGAACGAGTGCACATAAACAAAACTGACCTCACCACCTCGTGTTTGTTGGCATAATGGTGACTTGTGACTATTAGGGAGTAGGTACGGGTAGAAAATTTGTTGATTTCAAAAAGAACTAGTTGATAGTTGTTGAAGTTCACAGTGGGAGAGTCTTTTGGGAAGAAAGTGGACTAGCAAAGATGGGAAGAAGAAACCGAACGGAATAGAATGGTAGAGAGAAGTTGGGCCCTGGCATGAAGAGTGACGATACAGGTTACAGCGATACAGAGAATGGCCTGATAGAGTTTGAATATTTTATTTGATTATTATATTCGTAAGTCGTGACCCCGTATCGTTCTGCATAGATAAAATGGTACAGAAAGAAGGTTGTTAAAACTATTTTGTGTTTCCCTGCGCTCAAGGACATGCAGCATTTCGTTTAAAATTGTAAATAAATAAATTTAATAACAGTTCGAGTGGAAAAGCTTTTCATTTGTATATTTATTGTAGCCGTGAACGGCAGTGTCGGAAAACATGAAACATAATGGCGCTGAACGAAAACAAAAACCCGTTTTAGTAGCGATTTTGTGAAAATAACTGTTAAATTTTTCTTTCTTATTTGCATGTGTGTGAAGTTTAAGTGGCAAGTTGGCAACATATTTAGTATTTTGAATGACACGTCCAGTCTTGCTGTGTAAATGAGACCATTTAGACAATGTAATTCTACAGAATTCTGAACAATCGGTCATTAATTATAAAAAAAATTTAATAGCTTTAATAGATTATTTTAACGCAATTAATATTAAAAACTAATTTTTATACAAATCTGTCTAAAGTAATTTCAGTGTACGACACATTAAATGACATATATATTCCCTAACTACAAAATACACAAAGCAGTTGCATAATTAATAAATGAAGGACCACATACAATGTATTATAAATTTTAATTACTGTGCTGATAAACCTCTTACATAATTTGATTTTCAAACAGCTGAGCAGAACTGAACGTACTGAGATATTACGGTCTTTAGTTATTCTGATCATCACTAAACTGACACACAATATTTTTAGCGCAACCCAATCTGACTTTTAATAATCCCTACAAAAGAATGGCCCTGACTAACAATAACCTATACCTTTCATGAATCACTGACCTCATAAAAATCTTCGTTACTCAAAGTACTGCAACACAGCGAGCGTCAACACTGCCAGCTAAATAAAAGATTCTAACTACTGAAGACACTAACTACTGATAGGCATAGTTAGCAAATGAAAGATTTTGATAGAGAACAAACGATGTATTTACCTTAACAGTGTGCAAAAGTCATAATATATATCAGTTCATGACATCCAGTCTTACAAATTTACTGTCTCTGATGGACACACGTCCAGATCATCCGCTCTCAAAACTCCGCCATCTCTCTCCCCACATCCACCACTGCTGGCGGCTCACCTCCAACTGCGCAACGCTACGCGCTGGTAACAGCCAAATGCCCAACACTACAATAGCCAACAACAATGCAAACCAGCCACAGACTGCACACAGCACAGCCAGTGATTTTCATACAGAGCGCTACGTGGCGTTACCAATAAAAAAACCTAAACAGCCTACTTACAACATGTTTCCACCACTGTAGCTAAGTGTTTCGAGTAACCAGTTACTGAAGTGCGGTGTGGCCTTACCCAAGACTAACCACCGTTCTATATCAGGACCCCATGCCGTACAGCGAGGATTTATTTTCTCAGGTACTGCGGTAAGACACTGGACTCTTATTTGTGAAGACTACTGTTCAAATAGCCGGTGTTAATCCATGACTCCGGTTTTTGTGAGTTCCCTAGATAGCATAAGGGGAATGTTACAATGATTCCTCTGAAATGACACGGTAAGTTTCCTTCCCTGTCCGAGTTTGTTCTCTGTCTTTACTAACTCCGTCGTCAACAGAACGTTAATCCCTTATTTTTCCAAGCAGTTCCGTATATATTAACGTCTGATGCTTGAATAGTTCCCTAGCACGTCATCAAAGAGATGTAAAATTCTTCTAAACGTACAGTAACAAGCATTTTTTTAAAATGCTTTCGGGACGTACCCGTAGTTCCATCTCAGTAGTGGAATGTCAATTATTGACGACACGAAAGTAAGGACAGCACAACACTCAGTCCCCCAAGAGCAGAAAATCTCTTTCCCGGCCGGAAATGGCCGGCTGCTGAGACCGAGCGGTTCTAGGTGCTTCATTCCGGAACCCCACGGCTGCTACGGTCGCAGGTTCGAGCCCTGCCTCGGGCATGGATGTGTGTGATGTCCTTAGGTTAGTTAGGTTTAAGTAGTTCTGAGTCTAGGGGACTAATGACCTCAGATTTTAGCCCCAGAGTGCTTAGAGTCATTTGAAACGTCCGGGAACGAGACCAGGCCCCGGGTGTCTGCGCTAACCGAGATGGATGACACAATGATAGATAGGTAGATTTGTGATAGATAGACTGTCAGATAGACAGGCAGGCAGGAAGACAGACAGACAGACAGACAGACAGACAAACAGGAGGAGAGGGTCCACAGCACACAATGCTGCGAAAAGTGCTCACAAAATGCTTAGAAGCCTAGTCACAAAATAATTATTAATAAGACGTGCTTCACAATGTGTGCCCATAGCAATTCTCTCTGTTTTCTGGTTTCTATGGAAGTAAAAAATTCAAATGGCTCTGAGCACTATGGGACTTAACTTCTGACGTCATCAGTCCCCTAGAACTTAGAACTACTTAAACCTAACTAACCTAAGGACATCACACACATCCATGCCCGAGGCAGGATTCGAACCTGCGACCGTAGCGGTCGCATGGTTCCAGACTGTAGCGCCTAGAACCGCTCGGCCACTCCGGCCGGTCTATGGAAGAAATTTGATATGTGACTGTCTCTCTCA